>NC_090649.1:463398530-463621030 GCF_040937935.1 Hyperolius riggenbachi | reverse complement strand
CAGCACAATATACACCACCAGGGGGGTGGTTAGGGTTAGGCACCACCAGGGGGGGGGGGTTAGGGTTAGGCACCACCAGGGGAGTCTTAGGGTTAGGCACCACCAGTGGGGTGGTTAGGGTTAGGCACCACCAGGGGGGTCTAGAGGTTAGGGATAGGTACAGGGAGAGTTGTGTGTGAGAGTAGGGTTATGTATAGTTACAGAACAATATACACCACCAGGGGGTGGTTAGGGTTAGGCACCACCAGGGGGGTCTAGGGGTTAGGGATAGGTACAGGGAGGGTTCTGTGTGAGAGTAGGGTTAGGTATAGTTACAGTACAATATACACCACCAGGGGGGTGGTTAGTGTTAGGCACCACCAGGGGGGGTCTAGGGTTAGTCACCACCACCAGGGAGGTCTTAGGGTTAGGCACCACCAGGGGGGTCTTAGGGTTATGCACCACCAGGGGGGTCTTAGCGTTAGGCACCACCAGGGGGTCTTAGGGTTAGGCACCACCAGGGGGCGGTTAGGGTTAGTCACCACCAGGGGAGTCTAGGGGTTAGGGATAGGTACATGGAGGGTTCTGTGTCAGAGTAGGGTTAGGTATAGTTACAGTACAATATACACCATCAGGGGGTGGTTAGGTTTAGGCACCAGCACCACCAGGGGGGTCTAGGGGTTGGGGATAGGTAAAAGAAGGGTTCTGTGTGAGAGTAAGGTTAGGTATAGTTACAGCACAATATACACCACCAGGGGGGTGGTTAGGGTTAGGCATCACCAGGGGGGGTGGTTAGGGTTAGGCACCACCAGGGGAGTCTTAGGGTTAGGCACCACCAGGGGGGTGGTTAGGGTTAGGCACCACCAGGGACGTCTAAGGGTTAGGGATAGGTACAGGGAGGGTTCTGTGTTAGAGTAGGGTTAGGTATAGTTACAGTACAATATACACCACCAGGGGGGTGGTTAGTGTTAGGCATCACCAGGGGGGTTTAGGGGTTAGGGATAGGTACAGGGAGGGTTCTGTGTAAGAGTAGGGTTAGGTATAGTTACAGTACAATATACACCACCAGGGGGGTGGTTAGGGTTAGGCACCACCGGGGGGGTGGTTAGGGTTAGGCACTAGTGTTGGGCGAGTTCGGGTGATGTTCGAGGTGATGTTCGAGTTCGGCCGAACACCTGATGGTGTTCGGCCTTTTAAGTTCGAGTTCGCCCCGAACTACTAATTGGCCGCCGAACAGGGCCGAACAGGGCCCCTGTTCGGCCGAACAGGGCCCTGTTCGGCCGAATACTGCCCCCCTACCGTACTACTGCTGAACCGCCCGCTGCCCGGCCTCCCTCAACGCGTCACTCTCCGGACTCCTCCTCCTCAGTCACTCACTTCACAGTGCCGCCCACTGCCAGCCACCCACTACCACCGGACCGGTACTTCCTGAAACTTTTGTATGGGGAAGCGGGCAGAGGGGGGAGCGCTAGCGGAGGGGGTGGGGGGAATTTCCGACCCCCCCGCGATCGGGGCATGCTCCCCCCTTATGCCTGCGACCCCATAGGGCCCCCAAAAGCGGGATGTGCGGGGAGTTCGGGGTTCGGCCCGAACATGCCGAACATTGCGGCCATGTTCAGCGAACTTTCCCGAACATCCAGGTGTTCGCCCAACACTATTAGGCACCACCAGGGGAGTCTTAGGGTTAGGCACCACCAGGGGGGTGGTTAGTGTTAGGCACCACCAGGGGGGTCTAGGGGTTAGGGATAGGTACAGGGAGGGTTCTGTGTAAGAGTAGGGTTAGGTATAGCTACAGTACAATATTTGTAATATATACAATTTATTAAATTATGTATATTTCCACAAAGAGGGGATCTAGGGGTTAGGGATAGGGAGAGATCTGTGTGAGCCTACAGTTAGGTATAATTGCAGTAAAATACCTGTCAAATCTACCATCGCATAACTATGCTTAATACAAGTGTAAATATAATTTTTTGTTATAGATGCTATTTGATGTTTCATTTCCGAATTCGTTTGTTGTTATAGACGGTATTTTGCCGTTTCATTTCCGTTTATTCAACCTGTTCAGCACTACATTTTCGTTTACAAGCTATAAACGAAAAATATTGTTTTGCATTACAACTTATAATTTCGGCTATATCCTGCGTGTTTTTTTTCCAGGTGCCCTTTTTTGATGCACGCCTTTTACTAATGAAAATTGACACTTCACATACTAGCGTATCAGTAAATTTACCGCTATCCTACAATTGGCACAGTTCCTGTGCCCGATTTTCCATGCCGCCTAAAACTCACCTACGCATCAATGACAGATGTTAATAATAATATTGCTCAACTAAGCGTTTATGCAGTCTCTTTATAACAAGTCTTATTAAAAGCTAGGACTTTTGCTCTGCCTCTGACACAGAAGACCTGGGTTGATAGGTTCTAATCTCAGCATCTTCCTGTTCAGTAAGCCAATGATAAAATTTGCCAATTTTATAACCCTTAAGAAATCCAATTAAATGATTAAAATACAATAAAGACACAACAGTAAAGGAAAAACACTGTGAACTGGGAGGCACAGCTCAATGGTAACCTTTATAAAAGGGAGATCAACAAAGTTAATCAAAGATGTGAAATTTAGTGTGCGATGCTCTGAAACAGATTTCCTACCTTAGTTATTACTATTATTTTTATTGATTGATAAAGCACCATCATATTCCATGGTGCTGTACAGACTAAAGCAGAATACGCACAAACAGGAAGTCAAGCGATCATGGTACGTGGTATGTGGCTCGTGGTAGTCACCGGGGATCTTAACCACTTGAGGACCACAGTGTTAAACCCCCCTAAAGACCAGGCCATTTTTTTAAATTGGCCACTGCAGCTTTAAGGCCAAGCTACAGGGCCACACAACTCAGCACACAAGTGATTCCCCCCCCCCCTTTTCTCCCCACCAACAGAGCTCTCTGTTGGTGGGGTCTGATTGCTCCCCCAGAGTTTATTGTGTATTTTTTTTTTTATAAATATTTATTTTATTATTTTTGTAATATATTTCTTTCCTTTTTTTCCCCCTGCTCCCTCCCTCCCCCCCCCCCCTCCTGCCAGCCAATTAGCGTGATCGGCTGTCATAGGCTTCAGCCTATGACAGAGGATCACTTCTACACTAACAGAGGGGACAGCCGTGTCTCTGCTGCAGATCGCAGCGCTGTACATCCTAATACGCTGTCTAACAGTCTTCTAGGGAGACTAAAGGCGCCTTCCAAGCAGGAGATGCGAGCACAGCCTGCGCAGGATCACCTGCTAGTACGCTGTCTAACAGTCTTCTAGGGAGACTAAAGGCGCCTTCCAAGCAGGAGATGCGAGCACAGCCTGCGCAGGATCACCTGCTAGTGCCATAGAGAGCCGTTCACGCCAATCAGCGTGGATCGGTCCTGGCGCTGCCGCACTGCTCACGCCAATTGTCGTGTAGCAGTCGGCAAGTAGTTAAACATCCAATCTGCTGTGATAGTCGTTATCGCCAATTGTGTAATCGTGTGCCTGTACCCTTGATGCAAGATTGCGGAGACGATCGGTCGTCACTCAAAATATCACCAGTCATCAGAAAAATAGTTGGAAAAATCATTGTAGAAATAGCGTAGTGGGTACGGGCCTAAAGAGCAAAACATGGGCTACATAGTAATACAGACAATGGTATACACAAAAAAAAGACACTGGCAGTGGTGCTCTCACGAATGGTCGTGATCACGGGTACGCGTGATTCACGGCCATTTTTCCGCATCACAAAGGCCATGAGCCGCATGCCATGATCCGCATGGATCACGACATGCGTCAAATCCGGATCACGGCATGCGTACACAAATACGGGTCACGACCCGTTATCACGGCCGTGGTGCGGCCGTGATGCGGATTTTTCCCAAAACATGTCACTGGGCCAATCAGAGGCCCCTGACGCAGGCTAGAGCAACCAATCAAAGGAGGGGAGGCTTGCTACCCTGTTGAAACTTCCAAACAGTTGTACGCTTGCCCATTGCCCAGCACGCAATAGAACACGTACGTTTTTACGTGTACGAGCCAAAGTAACGCATGCGCATGCGCAGTTAGTAAGTACGGGTACTGACCCGCTATTACGCATTAAAGACTATGGCATGTACATACATGCGTTTTTTTTAACCTACCGATACGCCTGCGCATGCGCAGTTATTGAGTACTGGTAATGCCGCAAGCTAATACGCAATGAAGACTACGACACGTACATACATGCGGATATTTATGTACTACCTATCCGCATGCGCATGCGCACTCTCAGCTGTTAACACGTACATTTCTACGCATGGCGATATGCATGGAAAGTATACGAGTTACGACCAGTCACGACACGGCATTGCGGATTTTTTGCCATACTGAACACGGGGAAAGACGGGGTCGAGCCGGTTGCGGCAAAATACACGGGACGCGATCACGGGTTGACACGGATGCGGCTCCAATAATAACGGCCGCATGCGGATCCGTGATCAAGAGGTATTTGAGCATCACTGGACAGTGACACTGGTACATAATGCAGAATTGGTAGACATAGCAATTACAGTGACAATTGACATAATGAGAAATCTATACTCACCTAAATAATTATTAGGAACACCATACTAATACGGTGTCTGATCCCCTTTCGCCTTCAGAACTGCCTTAATTCTATGTGGCATTGATTCAACAACGTGCTAAAAGCATTCTTTAGAAATGTTGGCGCATATTGATAGGATAGCATCTTGCAGTTGATGGAGATTTGTGGGATGCACATCCAGGGCACAGAGTTCCAGTTCCATCACATGCCAAAGATGCTCTATTGGGTGGAGATCTGGTGACTGTGGGGGCTATTTTAGTACAGTGAACTCATTGTCATGTTCAAGAAACCAGTTTGAAATGATTCGAGCTTTGTGACATGGTGCATTATCCTGCTGAAAGTAGCCATCAGAGGATGGGTACATGGTGGTCATGAAGGAATGGACATGGTCAGAAAGAAGACATTTTCGCCCACAGTACTACCACATACTGGATGTTTTTGCCTTTTCACACCATTTTTTGTAAACCCTAGAAATGGCTGTGTGTGAAAATCCCAGTAACTGAGCAGATTGTGAAATACTCAGACCGGCCCCTCTGGCACCACCAACCATGCCACACTCAAAATTGCTTAAAGAGGAACTCCAGTGAAAATAATTTAATAAAAAAAAGTGCTTCATTTTTACAATAATTATGTATAAATGATTTAGTCAGTGTTTGCTCATTGTAAAATCTTTCCTATCCCAGATTAACATTCTGACATGTATTACATGGTGACATTGTTACTGTGGGCAAGTTATGTAGCTGTTTCTAGCTGCTCTGGCTGTTACAGACAGCTTTAAACAGCCATTTCCTGTCTGTGAACATTGTTACATTGTGGCAGTTTGCCAGGAGTACCGCGGTATTCAGAGCCTCTTGTGAGAGGGGTTTCAGCACAAAATCAGTCACACAGCGCCCCCTGATGGTCTGTTTGTGAAAATCATTCTATTTCTCATGTAAAAGGGGGTATCAGCTACTGATTGGGATAAAGTTCAATTCTTGGTTGGAGTTTCTCTTTAAATCACCTTTCTTTCCCATTCTGACATTCAGTTTGGAGTTCAGGAGATTGTCTTAACCAGGACCACACCCCTAAATGGCATTGAAGCAACTGCCATGTGATTGGTTGATTAGATAACTGCATTAATGTGAAATTGAACAGGTGTTCCTAATAATCCTTTAGGTGAGTGTATATACAGTATATATATTGCAAATTCCAAGACACAAAAGGGTGAGAGAGCTCTGCCCTTACGAACTTACAAGGAATAGTTGTATGCCCCAAAAATGATAGTTGTGTACCTCTTATACACTTTGTGCCAGGGTGACGACGTAAACTTACATTAAACTATTAGGTTCCATCTGCTTTTTGTACATATCTGTGAATTGTTCACATGATGCCTAGATGTAAGCCATTACCAGCTGTAGATCCTTCTTACGCATTCTGTGCATGCCGCAGTAATGAGAAGGAAGCAGCCACCTTCACCCCTTTCATCTTTATTACCCATAACTTTCTTTGAAGTGACCCCAGGCCCTGTAAAATGTTATGGTCCAAACCAGATCTTCCCTGTCTCAGCCCCCCTTCCATCTCACCCTCTCTGCACACTAACAGCATAGAATAACACTTCCTCTGTCCGGCCATTATCTGCAGCCAGACTTCTGCCATGTGATCTGGCGACACTGTTGTGCTGTGTCTCCAAGCCATTGCTGGAGACCCCAATAAAATGAGACGGCTTTTACTTATTTCTTACGGAAGTCCAGCACTGGCTTAATAAAAAGTGTTTTATTATTATTATTATTTAGTATTTATATAGCGCTGACGTTTTCCACAGCGCTTAGATTTTGTAGAATGGTAAAGCTGATTAACTGCAAATAACTGTCGCCAAAATAAAAATATGTAGAGTGCCCCCCAAACAGTGCTGCTTGTGAATTATTGTCAAAGTCATATTTGCATTGAAAATGCTATTTTAAATTTCGAGAACATTTTGGTGAAAATAGCTTGTATTTTCCAATTTTCACGATTTTCATATGTAAAAATCAATATTTTACAGCGAAAAGCACAAAAGCGTAGAAAAATTATATTTTTATCATGAACATTTTTACATCGAACAATCAATATTTTTACTGCAAAAAAAAAAAAAAAAAACGCAAAAAATAACAAAATTTATTTTCGATGACATTTTCACTCGGAAATTTAATTTTACATTAATTTTGTGAAAATGAATGCGGAAAAAATATTGGCTTTTTCGCTCATCACTGCCCCCAAAAAACAATATTCAGAGTGTCCTCATACAACAATACGCAGAGTAAACCAAACAATATGGAGATTGCTCCCCAAATAACGATATACAGAGTATCCCCAAAATATTAGGCAGATCACAGCTTTTACCCATGTACTGTGGGTTGCGCTAACTGCGCATTATTACCAGTACTAACAACAGCAGAATACCACATGTTAGCCCAACCCACATTACATGGATAGCGTGAGCGTTGCTATAGTAGTTGCTATGGTAGCGTACATAATTCAACTAACATAATGGAACCAACAGCAACCTGTTACCTATGTACAGTGGGACGCACTATTCCGCTGACGTTAGTACTGGTGATATTGGCGTGGCAAAGCGCTTGGTAGTTTTATTGGAGCTACTGTACATGTATCAAGGCCCTTGGCCCGTATTCAATTAATATTTCTCATGAGCATTTTCACACAGATGTTTTCGCACCCTATCAATAAAAATGTTTTTGCAAAAAAGATGAGAATGTATCTCCTAGCAGAAAACTTATGAGAAAAGATAATTGAATTGGGCCTCTAATTCCTTTTTTTTTTTTCTAATCATGTTGATAAAATATTTTTACAGCATTGTCCAAACAAAACAATCACTCAGAATAAATTGTCCCTGCAAAATTTAATTTTTACAAGACTTCTCATTTTAAGAAATGTGTTTGCTATGTGTTTAACCACTTGAGGACCCAGCCTTTACCCCCCCTTAAGGACCAGCATGTTTTTTTATGATCTGTGCTGGGTGGGCTCTGCAGCCCCCAGCACAGATCAGGCTGCAGGCAGAGCGATCAGATCGCCCCCCTTTTTTTCCCCCTATGGGGATGATGTGCAGGGGGGGTCTGATCGCTCCTGCTTGCCTCGGTGTTGCGGGGGGGGGACACCTCAAAGCCCCCCTCCGCAGCGAAATTCCCCCCTTCCTCTCCTCCCTCTCACCCCTGGTGATCGGGGCTGCACAGGACGCTATCTGTCAGCCTGTGACAGGGTGTCATCTGTCACATGGCAGCGATCCCCGGCCGCTGATTTGCCGGGGATCGCCGATCTGCCTTACGGCGCTGCTGTAGCAGCAGCGCCGTTAAATGTAAACAAAGGAGACAAATGTCTCCTGCGTTTACATTTAGTCTGCGAGCCGCGATCAGCGGCTCGCAGGCTATTCACAGAGACCCGCTCCGTGATCTAATAGGAAACGGCCGCTCGCGCGAGCGGCCTTTTCTGATCAATTAGGGAGGCACCTGGCGACGCAGATGTGCGTCGCTGGTCCTCCAGCTACCACTTTGCCGCCGCACAGTATGAGTGTGCGGTCGGCAAGTGGTTAAAGGTCTTCATATACACATCGATTTTCCCTTTCGATCTTCTGCCAATTTGACCACTCTGATTGAATCAGATGCTTATCAATCACCTTAAAATGTCCAACCAATCAAATTTTGAATGACTTTGACCAAAAATCGATAGAAAGTATTGATTGGATAGGATGTAAGATCTAGTTTAATTGAGGGTGGAGCAGAAGAGGCAGTATATTGAAGGCCTATAGTTCAATTGATTTTCAAAAGATTCCCTTCTTGAAACTATTGAAAAGTGATTCATTTCAGAGAGGAATCAATTGTTTGGAAACATTGGGTAGAAATCTACAGTATATGTGTATGACCAACTTAAAGTGGACCTGAACTCTGGCACAGGACAGAAGGAAAACAGAGAGAAATGCACCCTGTATGTATTTAGATAGTTTAGCAGGTCTAATTCCCCCCATCTGTGACTGGCTGGATAGTGTAATGGTCTAGGGTTCAGCCTCTGATGTAGGAGACCTGGGTTTGAATCTTGGCTCTGCCTGTTCAGTAAGCCAGCACCTATTCAGTAAGCCAGCACCTATTCAGTAAGGAGTTCTATGGGCAAGACTCCCTAACACTGCTACTGCCTACTGAGTGCGCTCTAGTGGCTGCCTCGCAAGCGCTTTGAGTCCGACAGGAGAAAAGCGCTATACAAAAAACGGAATTATGATTATTATGGGATTAGACTGTGAGCCCCTCTGAGGGACAGTTAGTGACAAGACAATATACCCTGTACAGTGCTGCGTAATATGTCGGCGCTATATAAATAAATAAATCACAATTTGATTGCGCAGCTGTGTCAGCTGGCTGCCTAGGCAGACCAGCTAATTTGTAAAATGTAAACACAGGATGTTAACCTTATGTCTGCTTCCATGAAAGCAGGAATGTAGACACTGCAGATTGATTGCAGGATTTGTTTCAGCTGTAACAAAGAAATGCTTTTTCTCTAAAGGTTATTATGCTGTTGCGTATCTTTTAGAGCAGAGAGGAAGTTCTGAGTTCAGGTCCGCTTTAAAGGAAACCTAAACTGAGAAGGACATGGATTTTTCCTTTTAAAATAATACCAGTTGCCTCGCCTGCTGATCCTGTGTCTGTAATACATTTAGCCACAGCCCCTCAACAAGATCAGGCGCTCTGACTGCAGTCTGACTGGATTAGCTGCATGACTGTTTCAGGTGTGTGATTCAGTCACTACTGCAGCCAAGGAGATCAGCAGGGCTGCCAGGCAACTGGTATTGTTTAACCACTTGACGACCAGGGGTGGTTTGCCTGATCTGTGCTGTGTGGGCTCTCCAGCCCGCAGCACAGATCAGGATAGAGCCAGGGCGATCAGACTTACCCCCTTTTTTCCCCACTAGGGGGATGTCCTGCTGGGGGGGTCTGATCGCCGCCGGCTTGCTGCACTTTGCGGGGGGGCTCTTCAAAGCCCCCCTCCGCAGCGTTTTCTGTGCTCCCTGCCTCTCCCTCCCTACCTCTTCCTCCCTGGGCTGCGCAGGACGGATATCCGTCATGCGCATTGTAGGATAGGCTTCAGCCTATCATATGCCGGCGATCCCCGGCCAATCAGAGGCCGGGGATCGACGATCTGCCTTACGGCGCTGCGTGTTTACATTTTGCCGGCGAGCCGCGATCGGCGGCTCTCCGGCTGTTCACAGAGACACCCTCCGTGAACGGACATGGAAAGGCCGCTCGAACGAGCGGCCGTTTCCATGGAAAGCCGCAGACGACCAGTTTACGCCAATCGGCATTAGCTGGTCGTCAAGAGGTTAAAAGGAAACATCCATATCCCGCTCAGTTTAGGTTCCCTTTAAAGCTTTTATAAATAAATAAATAAAACAAGACAATTCATGGGATACATTTTGTAAATCAAACCCCTTTTCTCTACACCAGGGGTCCCCAAACGTTTTGGGTTGAGGGCCGGGTCAACATACTTCAGACTGCTGGGGGGCCGGAGTATACATAAAATGATGTAGAAGTCTTTGCGGGCCAGACAGTGAAGCATACCCAGGTGACAACCTGCAGTCCAATTGGACAGCAGTGTCACCTGATGTGGAATTTGATTGGAAACCAGCAAAATTACTGCTTTCTGGCTTCCATGTGGATGTGTGGTGCCAGCACTGCTATTCTATATGCGGACCACCAATATTTAAAGATGTAGCTGACCGCATCTATAAGTAATACATTTTCTGTGTAGGGGGCCGGTAAAAAAAAAAAAAGAGGGCCACATTCGGCCCAAGGGCCTTAGTTTGGGGACCACTGATCTACAATATAAAATATTCTATTTTTGTTACCTAGTAAGCAACAAAGTACAAAAATGATGCAAGAAAAGTACTGTAATATAAAAGTTAACCACTTGAGGACTGTGGTGTTAAACCCCCCTAAAGACCAGGCTATTTTTCATAAATTGGGCCACTGCAACTTTAAGGGCTCACTGCAAGGCCGCATAACTCAGCACACAAGTGATCTACCCCCCCCCCCTTTTCTCCCCACCAACAGAGCTCTCTGTTGGTGGGGTCTGATCGCTCCCTCAATATTTATTTAGTTTTTAATCAATATTTATTTCTTTATTTTTTTTAAATAAAATTACTATTATTATTATTTATTTTCCCTAGCTCCCTCCCTCCCTCCCCCCACCAGCCAATCACTGTGATCGGCTGTCATAGGCTTCAGCCTATGACAGCGGATGACACCCGAGCCTGTCCCCAGTACAGCGCTGCCTTAGATCGCAGCGCTGTACATGTACAGTATATTGGATGGCGGTTTCGCCATCTAACAGTCTCCGAGCGGCGATCGATGCTGGAAGACTGAAGGTGGCGCAGAGCTCTCCTGCTAGGCCCATAGAAGGCCATTTACGCCAATCGGAGTGGAGCGTTCCTAGGGCTGCCACCTTGGTAACGCCAATTGGCGTGGAGCGGTCGGCAAGAAGTTAATTGGAAATAACTTGATTTGAGAGTTTTTTCTTGCTTGCTAATCGCTAAGAAGTTTAAAAATAAATAAAGTGTTAGATAGATAAAGTTGGATAATGTATATGAAATGTCTGTGCTTCTGGTTCCGCACTCGTACAAATTGTGAAATCAATTATTATTGGTTATCGGATTCAGCTTTGTCCCGTTGAACGCTGAACCATGCCATTTCAGTAAACAACACACATAATATTCTTTACAGAGATAATATTTCCCTGTAAACTTCACTACACCCTCTCCTGTGTTACTGACCCCGCCTCTCCCCACCCTCAGGGCTTATCTTTCACTAAATAATACACAGTACATACCACTGCAGCTCCAGTCCCCTCTGCAGCACCACACACAGCTCTCTCACCATGGCAAGCGTTGCCGCTCAGTTAGCCAAGGACAGGAGTGCCGCCTTAGGTTTGGGCACCAATAGTAACCCAGCAAAGTATCTGGATCAGAGCTTTGAGGAGCTGCAGGCGCAGTGCCTGGCGTCCAAGACTTTGTTTGAAGACCCCACTTTCCCCGCTGCTCAGTCCTCTCTAGGGGTCAATGACCTGGGTCCGAAATCCGAAAAGGTGCAAGGACTGGAATGGAAGAGACCCGCGGTGAGTTTTTTCATATTGTCATAAGATTTTCATATTCCCACTATTCCCTGTGTTATTTTGCATCATTTGTAGTTTTTTTTTTTTTTTTTTTTTGCTGTTTTTATTTTTTTTATTGAATTGAACATTTAAAAACGTGTATTAATAAGCTGAATCCCTAGTTAGAATGCTAACCAGAGTTCTATCTATACGGAGTTTGTATGGTCTACCCATGTCTGTCTGGGTTTCCTCCGGGCACTCTGGTTTCCTCCCACATCCCCAAAACATACAGATCAATAAAATTGGCCCTAGACTACAATGGATATAATGCTGGGCATACACGAGTCGACCCGGCGGCTCGATTAGCCGCTGGATCGACTCCCTGCGTGTCTCCGCTCGTCCCAGCGGGCGGCTGGATCGATTCCCGCTCGTCCCCGCCGGCGCTCCTTATCTTCCGCTCAATTCCCTGCTATTGTCTGCCCGTGGGGATCGAGCGGGGAATTGATCCGACGGGTCATCGGACCTGTCAGATATTATCAATCGAGCCATCAGCAGCTCGATAAGCTGGAAACAAGCCGTGTATGCTTAGCATAAGACTATGGCAGGGATTAGATTGTGATCCCTGTGAGGGACAGTTGGAGACAAGACTAGATGCTCTGTTAAGGCTCATACACACGCTCAACAAAAGTCTTTTAGATGCACGATTATTAAACAACTTGAAAAAGTTGGACAACTTTTGTCAAGTAAACATTTGTCAAGACGACAAGGCGTTATCACTGACTGACGCAGTGATAACACCTTGCATTCACAAAAGTCAATGCAACAGTTGGATTGGTTTGAGCTGCGTTTTATCAGTCGTTGGTTGACTCTTATCAGTGATAACGCCTTGTCTTTAAGGCTCATACACACGCTCAACAAAAGTCTTTTAAATGCACGATTATCAAACAACTTGAAAAAGTTGGACAACTTTTGTCAGGTAAACTTTTGTCAAGACGACAAGGCGTTATCACTGACTGACGCAGTGATAACGCCTTGCATTCACAAAAGTCAATGCAACAGTTGGATTGACTTGAGCTGCGCCTTATCAGTCGTTGGTCGCCTCAGTGATAACGCCTTGTCGTCTTGACAAAAGCTATCCAACTTTATATGCCAAAAGTTGTCCAACTTCTTCAAGTTGTTTGATAATCGTGCATTTCAAAGACTTTTGTTGAGTGTGTGTATGTGGCTTAAAGGTGCCCATACATTATCTATCTTTCTGGAAAAAATCGATCGAAAGGAGTGAATAGGGAATGCTGAAAAATCTTGGCCGTATGGGCTTGATTGGGTTCATGCTGGTTCAAGGTGTGACACCACTAATTCATGCTGGTTCTGGGTGTGACTTCACGGATTGAATGTCTATTACAGGTGTGACTCCACTGGCTGCATGTTGGCTCTTTGTATTACCCCGCTGGCTCCATGATTGTTTCAGGTGTGACTCCACTGGCTGCATGCTTGTTCCAGGTGCGACCGCACTGGCTGCATGCTTGTTCCAGGTGTTACTCCACTGGCTGCATGCTTGTCCCAGTTGTGACTCAACTGGCTGTGTGCTTGCCCCAGGGGTGACTGCACTGGCTGCATGCTTGTCCTGGGTGTGACCCCACTGGCTGCATGCTTGTTCCAGGTGTGACTCCACTGGCTGCATGCTTGTTCCAGGTGTGACTCCACTGGCTGCATGCTTGTTCCAGGTGTGACTCCACTGGCTGCATGCTTGTCCCAGTTGTGACTCAACTGGCTATGTGCTTGTCCCAGGGGTGACTGCACTGGCTGCATGCTTGTCCTGGGTGTGACCCCACTGGCTGCATCCTTGTTCCAGGTGTGACTCCACTGGGTGCATGCTTGTCCCAGTTGTGACTCAACTGGCTGCATGCTTGTCCTGGGTGTGACTCCACTGGCTACATGCTTGTCCCAGGGGTGACTGCACTGGCTGCCTGCTTGTCCTGGGTGTGACCCCACTGGCTGCATGCTTGTTCCAGGTTTGACTCCACTGGCTGCGTGCTTGTTCCAGGGTTAACTGCACTGGCTGCATATTTGTCCTGGGTGTGACCCCACTGGCTGCATGCTTGTTCCTGGTTTGACCCCACTGGCTCCATGCTTTTTCCAGGTGTGACTCCACTGGCTCCATGCTTTTTCCAGCTGTGACTTCACTGGCTGCGTGCTTGTTCCCGGTATGACTCCACTGGGTGCATGCTGGTTCCAGGTCTAACTCAACTGGCTGCATGCTTGTTCCAAGTGTGACTCCACTGGCTGCGTGCTTGTCCCAGGGGTGTGACCCCACTGGCGGCATGCTTGTTCCAGGTTTGACCCCACTGGCTCCATGTTTTTTCCAGCTGTGACTTCACTGGCTGCATGCTTGTTCCAGGTATGACTCCACTGGCTGCATGCTTGTCCCAGTTGTGACTCAACTGGCTGTGTGCTTGCCCCAGGGGTGACTGCACTGGCTGCATGCTTGTCCTGGGTGTGACCCCACTGGCTGCATGCTTGTTCCAGGTTTGGCTCCACTGGCTGCGTGCTTGTTCCAGGGGTGACTGCACTGGCTGCATGCTTGTCCTGGGTGTGACCACACTGGCTGCATGCTTGTTCCAGGTTTGACTCCACTGGCTCCATGCTTTTTCCAGGTGTGACTTCACTGGCTGCATGCTTGTTCCAGGTATGACTCCACTGGGTGCATGCTGGTTCCAGGTCTGACTCAACTGGCTACATGCTTGCTCAAGATATGACACCATTGTCTGCATGCTGGTTACAGGTGTGACACCACTAGCTGTATGCTGGTCCTGGGCATGACTCTGGCTGCTCGCTGGTTCTAAGTGCATAGCTCCCAACTGTCCCTTTTTCGGAGGCACAGTCCCTCTTTGGAAACAAAATCCCTCTGTCCCTCTTTCTCCTTCATTTGTCCCTCTTTCAGGATTGAAGTATAGATTCATGTAAATACATGTATTTTTCTACTTGAAAGTGTGTTTATTTGGCTCCAAACTTTATTTCCATCCTTTAAATTGATATATTTCTTAATTTCAAATTTTAATATGAAGAAAAACTAATAATAATAGAAAGGACCAGTGCGGTTTGAATTCTAAAATTACATCTTTTGCTTATGAATTTTAGTGCTATGTCTAGCAAGGGGTGTGGCAGGGGTGTGGCAGGGGGGTGTCTTAAAGTGTCCCTCTTTCTCATCTCAAAAAGTTGGGAGGTATGTAAGTGTGTTCTCGCTGGTTGCATGCTGGTTCCAAGTGTGGCCCCCGCTGGTTGCATGCTGGTTCCAGGTGTAGCCCCACTGACAAATGCTGGTTCCAAACCCAACTGGCTGCATGCTGGCTCTGAGTGTGACCTCACTGGTAGCATGCTTGTTCCGGATGTGACCCCACTGGGTGCATGCTGGTTCCAAGTGGTTCCAAGTGTATCCACATTGTGTGCACGCTGGTTCCAATGTGGCTCAGGCCCAACTGAAGCCAAAGATTAGCATGACAGCCACAAAACTGTCATTTTATAAAAGGTAATAAATGGCAAAATCTACATTGCAAATATTTCAGTTTTCTTTTACGGACGTGATAACTATTATCTTTTTATTGTATTTATAAAGCACCAACATATTACGCAGAGCTGGAGATTAGTGTAACATCAGTGGATTGAGACTGCAATATTTATACCCACCACACGATGGAAACCTGACCCCTCTTTCAGAGCTAAAGGAAGTGGACAAAGGGGGGTGATGGGGGAAGGGCAAGAGAGAGAGGGAGAACAAAGGAAAAAAGGACAAAGGAGAGAGGCTGGAGAGACGTGTGGATCTCTCTGTCCCAGCCTCTGCGTAAGCGATCTTCGTGTGGTTCAGAGGAACGGACCAGGGCAGAAAGAGGAGTACAATCAGGCTCCAATTGATGCTTTGAAGCCAGGATAGCAAGGAGTTGGACGCGAAACAAGCCACCAGCGACCAGACAGGAGGAATCATCAAGGCACCAGCGACCAGACAGGAGGAATCATCTCACCCAGCCCAGAGGACAAGCCATTCCTGAAGGTTTCTTGCTGCAGCGACTAGATGGGTGAGGGGCCTGTGGCCACAGTACTTTGCGTTTAATTGTGCCTTCGCCTGGCGATCGAGAAAGGACCACTGCCCCCCTCAGCTCAGAGTCTTTTGGAGAGCTGGTCGTGCCATGTGGATTACAAATACCTTCTCTTGAAGGTCTGAGCGCTCCAACTGTAACTTGAATGGGCCCCACCGCTAGCAGACATTATAGCAGTTTCACCACTGGCCAGTGGTTAGTCAGGGTTTGAAATGTTTTAGCTAAGTGCAGTAGCTAGTTGCACCTCCTCTGCTATTTGTGTGAATTGCATATAACTGTTTGCCTGTTTGATTGTTAAGAATTGTACAGCAGTTTTGTCTCTCTCTCACCCAGTGCATTAAGGGGCAGAGTCTCTTCACGGGTGGACAGAGGAACAAACTCTATTTATGACTGTTGCACTATTGAACTGCTATTTCTGCTTCACTAACCCATTGTCACTAAGCTGTTGCTTTTATCTGATGCCATTGTACCCCTATACCATTGTGAATCCTGTTTTGCCCACATCCCTCTCACAGGGCATCTTGTCTGCCCCTAATAAAACCCCTTATAGTTGTTGGTGTGTCGGAGTATTAGAGGGTCCTTTCACAGGACGGGTCATCACTGGGGACAGTAGGAGAACCCAACTCTTACAGCAGCTCCTGTGGGAGTCAGTGCTACACGTGGGGGCTCGTCCGGGATTCTAACCTAGCCCCTTAGAGTGATGACTGCCCTAGGAACAACGAGCCAGGCCAGCAAAATGGACCCAGTCACTGCTGCCCGCTGGTGTGAAGAAGAAAATGGTAGACTACAGTTCAGTGTGGTGATGGATATACCTGCTGATGGATGGACAGAGAATCAAATAGATAAAGCTATCACAGCCCTAGCACTTGATCGTCGGGTGTTCGTCTTAGACACACGGACGGATCCGGAGATCTCTCACACATATGCCCTGCTAGAAGTGAAAAAAAGGCCTTCCCACTTGCTTCAAGAACACAATCTTACAGCTAACGGATGACATCAAAGTTCAGTTGATCCGACCAAGTCCCTCAACCAACCACTCAGACAGTTCCAGTGAAAGGCCACCAAGTAAAAGAGAGGTCTGCTCAGCCTCTGTTGACTCCATGTCCACCACCCCAGGATATCCACCCGCTTCCTTCTACACTGATATGGGAAAACTGATGGAAAATTTAGTGACAAATTCATTCCAACCTATCAGTTATGGGTACAGAAAACTGAGGGTTTGTTCTGGGCAGATACCTGTCCCATCCGGGGAAGATGACTTTGAGACCTGGATAGACCAGGCTGCACAGGCCTTAGATGAGTGGGAGGTCTCAGATACAGTCAAGCGACAGAGGATTGTAGAGAGTCTACGTGCCCCTGCTTCAGATGTTGTCCGGAATCTTAAAAGAGACCAGCCAGGTTGCACTGCCTCAGAGTGTCTGGATGCCCTTCATGAAGTTTTTGGGCAAATAGAAAGTTGTGCTGACTTGATACATCGGTTTGGACATACCTACCAAGAGGAAGGGGAACGCCTATCCACCTTTGTCACTCGCCTGGACAAGATCCTACACCAAGCAATCCTAAAAAAGGGAATGGCACAAGACAATGCAAGTGAGGCTTTATTGACTCAGATCCTAAAAGGTGCACAACCTTTAGACCCTATCATGCTGAAAATTCAAATGAGAGACCGAAGTGACCTTTTCACCTACTCAAAACTGATTAAGGCCATTCGAGAGGAAGAGACACTGTTGTCCGCTAAGTCCCAGAAGATGACCACCTCTGCTGGTTCTGGGCGAAGTAGTGGTAGTGCATCTGTGTACTTAGCACGAACCCCCTTGGAAGCTCCGGGAGAGATGGACAGTAAGACCCCTTCTACTGCTGAGGTCCTCACTCAGGCGATAACCCAGATGGTGCAGTCAAATTCCACTTTACAACAAGCTTTTACTGAGATTCAGAGGTCAATGATGCAAGTGATAGAGACTCAGGCAGGGATGCAACAGTCCATGGCTGATCTGCAGAGAGCTATTGCACACCCTACCCCAGAGGGCTCACAGCTATCCAGAGGAATGAAGAGTAGAAGATATTCAGCCGGAGTAGAGTGCTTTAATTGTGGGCAAACTGGACATTACCGAGCCCAATGCCCTAAACCCCGGCACTCTCGGACCTTAACAGAGGAAGTGCGCCAGGCCCTACAGGATCTTTTACCTGCCAAGCCGGCGGAAAACTTCAGAGGGCCCCGGTGAAGGAGCAAGCCGGGAGCCCACTTGCTTCAGACAGCTCCAGCCCGCATCAAAAGGCTGACTGGGCAATCGTACAGGAACCCTTGAGTAGGATTCCTAAGAGACAATCAAATACGCCTCCCTCAGCAATGGGCCCCAGTGTACAGGGAAGAAATACACATCAATGTGAGAAAGGCCACCAGGAGCATCGCTTAGAGCGTAACAGGAGGCCAAAAGGAGTACAAGCTCAACCAGCCAGGCCTACAAGTACACCTCCTTCTGGGCAAATCCCTGCTAACTTAGTGGGCCCCTCTCCAGTGGTGCCTGTTCAAATAGAGGGCATCTTCACAAGAGCGTTACTTGACTCGGGTGCACAAGTGACTTTATTATATCGGGACTTCTATGATAAGTATCTGCAGCACCTGCCCCTGCGAGAATTAAAAGACCTAGAGATCTGGGGAATTGGAACCGAGCAGCTCCCCTATGATGGGTATCTGCAGATCAAGTTGACCTTTGACCCACTGGTTGTTGGGCAACCGGGAACCTTTGACACCTTGGCCATTGTATGTTCTCGACCCCCAGGTTCAGTGAGAAGTTCTTTAATTGTGGGGACTAATACAGACCTGATAAGACGAATCTTGTCCCCCATAGCCTCCTGCTATGATCTACCACCAGAAGGTGTGCACCCCATGCTTCATCCAGTCTACCAACGTTTAGTCCAAGAACAGAGGGCTCCAGCCGAGGGAGTAGGAAGATTGTGGCGATTGGGGAAGAAGGAGAAACTGTTGCAACCAGGGGAAGTGGCATGCCTTCAGGCATCAGTAAGACTGAGCTGGGATCTGCCAGGACCGCATGTCCTGCTAGAAACCATCCCTGGAGAGAAGACAGCCCCCGGGATAGAGTTGATCCCTGAAGTGATCCCAACAAAGGCACTACAGAAGGCTCAAGGAAAGATCTCCGTCAGTGTTTGTAACACCACTGACTCCCCAGTGAGGATCAAAGCCCGGATGCTTCTTGGACAGGTAGGCTCAGTCACCCCAATTTCGCCATCCCTTTCAGTGGGGGGAACTGAAGATGGAATCCCTGTAGACTGCTTCTACCCAGCAGACTCCCCGATATCTCCAGAATGGAAGAGCAGGATTCAAGCCCTGCTTCTGAAATGGCGAGAGTTATTCTCCAAGAGTGAATTTGATGTTAGGTGTGCGAAAAGTACTCAACATCGCATACGCCTACAGGAAGGCAAGCCTTTCAGAGAGAGATCTCGTCGGATTCCATTTGGGGATTTGGAAGATTTGAGGGAACAGATTGCAGAGTTGAAGAGAGCTGGAGTGATCCGTGAATCCCGAAGTCCCTATGCCTCTCCCATAGTGGTGGTTCGGAAGAAGGATGGTTCCATCCGAATGTGCATAGACTATCGCACTCTTAACCGTCGTACCACCCCAGATCAGTACACAACCCCACGAATAGAAGATGCCCTACATTGCCTAACAGGAGCTAAGTGGTTCAGTGTACTGGATTTGCGCAGTGGGTATTACCAAATTCCCATGCACCCCGATGACAAAGAGAAGACCGCTTTTATCTGCCCTTTGGGGTTCTACGAATTTGAAAGAATGCCTCAAGGTCTTTCAGGAGCGCCTGCAACCTTCCAGAGGCTGATGGAGCGCACAGTGGGAGACATGCATCTGCTAGAAGTCTTGGTGTATCTGGATGACGTGATTGTCTTTGGAAGAACACTGGAGGAGCATGAGCAAAGGCTGGAGAAAGTACTGAGTCGACTTCAGGAAGAAGGACTGAAACTGTCCCTTGAGAAGTGCCAGTTTTGCCAACCGTCTGTCACCTATCTGGGGCATGTAGTCTCAGCTGAAGGCGTGGCCACAGACCCCAAGAAGCTGGAAGCTGTGGTCAATTGGCCTAGACCGCAAGATGTAGCGGGATTGAGATCATTCCTGGGGTTTTGCTCCTATTACCGAAGATTTGTGGAGGGTTTTGCCAAGATGGCCCAACCCCTTACTGAGCTCTTAAAGAATGAAGGTGAGGAAAGTGACTCGAAACTTTCAGACGAGGCTCAATCAGCCAAAGGGCCCAGAAGACCTCGGGAGTCAATACAGGAAGAGTGGTCCGATCGTTGTGAGGAAGCATTTCAGCAGCTGAAGTGGAGTCTAACCCATGCCCCAGTCCTAGCCTATGCTGATCCTACTCTTCCTTATGAACTGCATGTGGATGCTAGTAGAGAAGGGCTCGGTGGAGTGCTGTACCAAGAGCATGAACGGCATCTAAGACCTGTTGCTTATGTGAGTCGAAGTCTCTCCCCATCTGAGAAGAACTATCCTACCCACAAGCTGGAGTTCTTGGCTCTTAAATGGGCAGTAGTAGACAAGCTTAGGGACTACCTGTATGGGGCTGAATTTGTAGTCAAGACAGACAACAACCCACTCACCTACATCCTCACTACTGCTAAGTTAGATGCTACAGGACACAGATGGCTAGCTGCACTGGCTGAGTTCCGCTTCAGCTTGAAGTATCGACCAGGAGTGGGGAACAGAGATGCTGATACCCTGTCCAGAAGGCCTCATAACACTGGAGCTTCGGAAAGAGACTGGACTCAGCTGACCCCAGAAGGGATACAAGCCTTGTGCCAGGGGGCAGAACATTGGGTCAGAGGAGTGACAGGGGCTGAAGTTGTTGGAGTCAGTACAAAAGGGGTCCCCAAACTCTACTGCAACCTGACCCAATTGAAGGATGGGAGCTTGCCCATCCTTAGAAAAAAGGATCTGAAGCAGGACCAGTCAGAAGATCCCCTCTGCCGACTGACCCTGGAGGCCCTAGAAAGCCAACGACCAGAGCTCCTGCAAACTGAATCTGTTGAGAAGGCCAAGATGGTTTACAGAGAATGGAATCGGCTACAGCTCCGAGACGGACTGGTCTACCGTAGAGCTCCTGTTGATGATCTGGAAGAAAAGTGGCAGTTATTCCTTCCTGAAAAACACAGAGAGACAATACTAGTGGCCTTGCATGATGACCATGGTCATTTGGGAGCAGAGAGGACTCTCGGCCTAGTCAAAGATAGATTCTACTGGCCCTGTATGAGGGCTGAAATAGAAAGCTACTGCCACTCATGTCTGCGGTGTATACAACGAAAGACCTTGCCCACTAGATCTGCCCCAATGGGTCACCTACAGAGCCAAGGCCCCATGGAGTTGGTATGTATGGATTTCCTGTGCCTGGAACCAGATATGAGCGGACAAGGAAGTATCTTAGTGGTGACTGATCACTTTACCCGATACGCCCAAGCTTTCCCCACAAGGGACCAAAAAGCTTCCACAGTAGCCAAAGTCCTAGTAGAGAAGTTCTTTGTCCATTATGGTCTACCGCAGCAGCTTCATTCAGACCAAGGTCGAGACTTTGAGAGTAAACTCATCAAAGAGTTATTGCAAGTGCTGGGGGTGCAAAAGTCACGGACTACTCCTTACCACCCCCAGGGCGATCCGCAACCCGAGCGGTTCAATCGCACACTTTTGAATATGTTAGGGACACTTACCTCTGAAAAGAAGCAGCACTGGAGTAAATATGTCTCAGCAGTGGTCCATGCGTACAACAGCACAAAGCACGATACGACAGGATATTCACCTTACATGCTAATGTTTGGGAGAGAAGCTCGACTACCAGTAGATCTTGCCTTTGGCACCTCCACTGATGGGACTTCAGCTGCATCTCATAAAGGCTATGTTGACCGACTTCGGAGGAACTTGAAAACTGCCTATGAAAAGGCCCAAAGTGCTTCCAATATTCGGGAACAGCAAAACAAGAGAAGATATGATCTGAGGGTTCGGGTCCATGACTTACAACCGGGTGACCGGGTGTTATTGAGGAACCTGGGCCTTCATGGGAAGCAGAAGTTAGCTGACCGGTGGAGCTCACAGCCATACATTGTTTGTGCACGGTTGCCCGGCCTTCCAGTGTATCAGCTCCGTCCAGAGGGGAAGACAGGGCCCTTGAAGACTTGGCACCGCAATCACCTTCTACCACTGAATGAAACAGTGCGGGTGCCCCCTCCACGTGCACCATTCCTGCCTAAACGAACCCCAGTAACTCGGTCACAATTGCCTTCTACTGCAGAGGAAGAAGAGGATGACGAGGAAGAGGACCTGGAGATGGAATGGCTGTGGCGGTTTGACCCCATTGTTTCCACACCGCCTATAGAGGACACCTACTCTAGGCCATTAAGAGCTGATGCACAAGAATTCATACCACAGGCCCAGGTTGAGGAGGGGCCAGAACAGGTACCCACTGAGCTTGAAGAGGAAGGAGAGACCCAAACTATTGCTGAGGCCCCATCAATGCCACCTCGGGAGATTGTAACAGAATCCCCCGCGAGAGAGGTTGTAACTGAATTCCCTGCCAGAGAACCCCTAGAGCCTATGGAGCAGAGAACCAAGCGACAAATCAAACCTCCCCTGAGGTTGACATATGACTCCAGAGGAAACAGTTCTGAAGAAGCCATCACCACCGTCTGCAGATCTACTGAGACACAAGTCCATCAGACCACTGTACCAGTGTGTGATACCTCCTGCCCTGTACCCGACACACCATGGTGGGAAGTTCCACTGCCCACAACTCAGGATAGCTTCAGTTACCTAGTTACATCTAGGTATTAAGTTAATTTGTAGTTAAAACTTTGTTCTTTGGGGACCAAAGACTTTCAGTGGGGGAAGAGTGTAACATCAGTGGATTGAGACTGCAATATTTATACCCACCACACGATGGAAACCTGACCCCTCTTTTAGAGCTAAAGGAAGTGGACAAAGGGGGGTGATGGGGGAAGGGCAAGAGAGAGAGGGAGAACAAAGGAAAAAAGGACAAAGGAGAGAGGCTGGAGAGACGTGTGGATCTCTCTGTCCCAGCCTCTGCGTAAGCGATCTTCGTGTGGTTCAGAGGAACGGACCAGGGCAGAAAGAGGAGTACAATCAGGCTCCAATTGATGCTTTGAAGCCAGGATAGCAAGGAGTTGGACGCGAAACAAGCCACCAGCGACCAGACAGGAGGAATCATCAAGCCACCAGCGACCAGACAGGAGGAATCATCTCACCCAGCCCAGAGGACAAGCCATTCCTGAAGGTTTCTTGCTGCAGCGACTAGATGGGTGAGGGGCCTGTGGCCACAGTACTTTGCGTTTAATTGTGCCTTCGCCTGGCGAGCGAGAAGGGACCACTGCCCCTCTCAGCTCAGAGTCTTTTGGAGAGCTGGTCGTGCCATGTGGATTACAAATACCTTCTCTTGAAGGTCTGAGCGCTCCAACTGTAACTTGAATGGGCCCCACCGCTAGCAGACATTATAGCAGTTTCACCACTGGCCAGTGGTTAGTCAGGGTTTGAAATGTTTTAGCTAAGTGCAGTAGCTAGTTGCACCTCCTCTGCTATTTGTGTGAATTGCATATAACTGTTTGCCTGTTTGATTGTTAAGAATTGTACAGCAGTTTTGTCTCTCTCTCACCCAGTGCATTAAGGGGCAGAGTCTCTTCACGGGTGGACAGAGGAACAAACTCTATTTATGACTGTTGCACTATTGAACTGCTATTTCTGCTTCACTAACCCATTGTCACTAAGCTGTTGCTTTTATCTGATGCCATTGTACCCCTATACCATTGTGAATCCTGTTTTGCCCACATCCCTCTCACAGGGCATCTTGTCTGCCCCTAATAAAACCCCTTATAGTTGTTGGTGTGTCGGAGTATTAGAGGGTCCTTTCACAGGACGGGTCATCACTGGGGACAGTAGGAGAACCCAACTCTTACAGCAGCTCCTGTGGGAGTCAGTGCTACATTAGTTTAGGTTACAGACAATATTTAGGGGTGACATACAGCAAAATGACAATACAGGAATACAAGAAAGTCCAGATCACGCAGCACAGTATGAGTACCAGGTAATGCTTAGTCACTGGAGGGGAGCATGGAGATTAGGCAAGTTAGGTTCACTCAGATGCATAGCATGGGTTCACAGTAATGGAGGTGCCAGATCAGGTAGGACACAAAAGGAGGAGGACCCTGCCCAAAGGCTTACAATCTAGAGGGAGAGGTAAGGACACGAAAGGTAGGGGACCAGAGTTCTATGATGGTGGAAGTGGAACTGCATATGTTCCATCCCTAACAAATGGCAGAAACAGTACAGGGTTGTGTCGTGCTAGCCATAAAAGCAACATGTTTTGAATAAGGATGATAACTAATGGCAAGTGTTCTCAAGGCATTTTTCAATGTGCCTGCAAAGCATTCACATCCTTTAAAGTGTTGCAGGAAGACTGGAGGACACACATGACATTCAAGGGCTGATTAGTGTCCAGATTGCCACATCAAAACTTCTTGGAAGCACTTAGTAAACAAGGGAACATGTCACCTCAGTGGTTCTCTAGCCCTCATGTTTATGTCAGTAGTTGCTGACAGACTGTCAGAAGACAAGAAAATAAGATACAACACAATTCTAGGAAACAAACATTTTATTGGTGGATAGTGTCGGAAGCTGTTAGAAATGTAATAACCAACAATAATTATCCTTGGAGAGGAAACACCATAATTACTTCCCCAGGAAGTCTCCCTGTGGTCTCCAGCCCCTTCATCTTGAGGGCTCATTCACACTGAGGGCGTTTTTGCCCTTTTTTCAAGCGCAGGTGATTTTCAAAATCACCCATAAAATGCTTGTGCAATGAATCTCTGAGGAGGTTCATATCTGCAAGTTACGCCCACTTTTCGGTCGGCAAAGCTTTACCTGTACAATTTTTGGGGCGTTTTTGCTATAATTGAAGGTATAGGAAAAACGCAAAACGCTCACAAAATTGCTTTGTGTAGCGATTGGGTGAGCGTTTTTAAGAATAAATACGCTGAGCTTTAAGGGAACCAGAGAGGAACATAATAAAAAAAAGAAGAAGATTTCATACATACCTGGGGCTTCTTCCAGGACCATAAGCCTGGATCGCTCCCATGCCGCCATCCTCCGCTTCCTGGATCGGCAGTACCGGGTCCCGTCACTTCCGACGGACGCGGCCAATTGTCCGCATCACAGGGGCTCCCTCCATACCCGTACATGGAGGGAGCTCCGTGTGATGCGGACTATTGGCCGCGTCAGCCGGCCGACTGGCCGACTGGCGGCCATGACGGGACCCGGTACCGGCGGATCCAGGCAGCAGAGGACGGCGGCGTGGGAGCGATCCGTGCGTATGGGGCTGGAGGAAGCCCCAGGTATGTATACAATCTTTGGGGCCTCTGGTTCCCTTTAATTCACAAAACCATGCTAACACTTAGCACGCCTGTGCAAAGCTGCTCTGCACGTGATAGCATACGCGTAAAGCTTTACGCTCGTAAACTATTGACTTCACGCAAAGTCAATAAATTACGTGTGTAAAGTTTTGCGTGCATTAGATCGCATGCAAACCAGCTTAGCGTGCTACGGGCATGCTAAGCATACACTCTAATAGGTTAACACGCAAAGCGCCGTAGTTATCGCATGCAAAGTGCACTCATCGTGCGTACGGCGTAACGCCGTACACGTGCTAAAACTTAGCACGTGAACAGCATAAACTTTTCACGTGCAAAATGCTTAGCATGCAAGTTTGCACGTGCAAAGCCTTAACACGTGATAACTGAGTTATCACCGGCTAGTGAATCAAGCCCATAGTATTTATACTTTCCTGGGTCAAAGAGTTCACTTCCTGACTTGCGTCAGGGAGTGAATTACAGAACAGCTCTGGAAAAGCGCTTTTAGGAGAAACACATCGCGCAGTGGAGCCCCGGGAGGGGGGGAAAAACGCACAAAAACGCAAAACACTTGCGTTTGCATTTTCCATTTTAGGTGTGAGGACTTATTCAGGTCTGAAGTTCTCCCTCTCTTGGATGAGTGACAATAGTCTTGTGGGCAGATTCCTGAGTAGCTGTCCTGTCAACAAGGACTGATGTATACTTTTTCTACACTCAGACCAACTTATTTTTTGGCTCCCTTTCCATGTGCACCAGCTCTCCTCTATTCTAGTTGTGAAAGCTAGGTGGTAAAAGGACCACATTCATATCTCATAAAGCAGGCAAATCGACCTCTAGTCCTCAAGGAATGAACATTTTTGGCACAGCTCAAATTAATTTGACGGGACTGAATCAGGAAAGGTGGGGTCCGTCCATCAAGCAGAACACATATCTCTGCTCATCCTAAACACTGATATGGTTATGACCCTCAAAGACTGGAGTTCAACACCTGTGTCTTAAAGAGACTCCGTAACAAAAAATGCGTCCTGTTTTTTATCATCCTACAAATTCCCAAAGCTATTCTAATGTGTTCTGGCTTACTGCAGCACTTTCTGCTATCACAGTCTCTGTAATAAATCAATGTATCTCTCTCTTGTCAGACTTGTCAGGCCTGTGTCTGGAAGGCTGCCAAGTTCTTCAGTGTTGTGGTTCTGCTATGAACTCCCCCTTCTAGGCCCCGTTCTGCACACTGCCTGTGTATTATTTAAATTAGAGCAGCTTCTCTCTTATCTTTTACATGCTGGATAAATCGTCCTCTGAGCTGGCTGGGCTTTCACATACTGAGGAACTACAAACAAGGGCAAAGCTGTTTGCAGGAAGAAAAGAGCAGCTTGAAACTTCAGTGCATGAGAGATGCAGGGGGAAAGAAACACACAATGATCTCTTGAGATTCAAAAGGAAGGCTGTATACAGCCTGCTTGTGTATGGATGTATTTTCTATGTGTGGACATACTGTACATCAACCGACTTCCTGTTTTGGTGGCCATTTTGTTTGTTTATAAACAAACTTTTTAAAACTGTTTTTAACCACTTTTAATGCGGCGAGGAGCGGCAAAATTGTGTCAGAGGGTAATAGGAGATGTCCCCTAACGCACTGGTGTGTTTACTTTTGTGCGATTTTAACAATACAGATTCTCTTTAAAGGACGTGAAACCCAATTCCCAATCCCAAAAGGCAACAATTTGACAAGCCAAGAGGAAAAGTAATGTGGGCCCATCATATAGATATACAAGACAAGCAACAGAGGTTTATCCTACCACCAAAGCCATCGTTTTGTGATCATCTTTTGAAAACTAGTTCCCCTTTTTCCTTAACAAAGGGGTCCTGTTGACTCCTAAACATTTGTTTTGGGGATCAATACAATTTCTCTGTCAAATAGGTCCTGGTGACCCTAAAATGTTGGTTTTGGTGATAGAATAAATCTCTATTACTTGCATCATACTGTGTGCTGACCCTACTTTAATTTTAATTAAACTTGTTTTCACACGTATTGGCCTTTCCTTTTTGGAAGGAGATTGCACTTGAGTACCTTCTTCTAACCTGTATTATGTTTTCTCTCTCTTAGGAAATAAAGGCCAATCCTCAGTTTATTAACGAGGGTGCCAACCGTGCTGATGTCCGGCAAGGATCTTTAGGTAAATACTTGTCTCCGTAAAGCAGTATATGACTGTGGGTGTTTCCGGGAATTATTCCGTTAGGGAAAACATTTTTGTGGCTCACCAAAGTAGGCGACATTAGGACCAGGCCAAATAAACATAATTCAAAAAGGCATCAATGCTCCGTACGAAACAAGCAAAGTCCGATAGGATACTGGGTAAGAACTAGGAACAGACAATAGACATAAGTGTACAAATTATATGGATGTAATCCCAGGAGAGCACACGTGTGAATCGCACACTGATCGTATTGCCAGGGCCTACCCAGCATCATGCCAGGCAGCACAGTGGTGTAGTGGTTAGTGCTCTGGCTTTGCAGCATGTGGTCCCTGCCTTGTTCAAATCCCATCCAGGGCACTATCTGCAAGGAGTTTGTATGTTCTCCCGGGGTGTCTGTGTGGGCTTCCTCCGGGTACTCTGTTTTCCTCCCACATGCTGGTTTCAGGTGTAGGATTCACAGACTATTGATGGCAGAAAGCTCAGCAGGACCGCCAGGCAACCAGAATTGTTTAAAAATAAATAAACTGCTTTCCATAGCTTCTGTTCATATCTATACTCCCTAACATTTGTATTGTACTATGGGCAGCACCACTGCATGCTATATAAAAGTATAATATTATAATAAAAAAGCTCTGTTGTGTCATACAGGTGATTGCTGGTTTCTATGCTCCATTGCATCTCTCACCCTCAATGAAGAATATCTTTGCCAAGTGGTTCCAATGGATCAAGGCTTCGACAATAACTATGCGGGAATCTTCCATTTTAGGGTAAGTATAACGTTTTTTTCACCTGCTTGATGGCCAGTCAAACATCAGCACTCTTTTCCACCGTAATATCGAACTTAAAAAAATCAGAGTGGTCTAAAATAATTGGGAGTTTGGAAGCACCAAAAAAAGTACAACATTACTACAAAAAGGTCAAAAAGGAGGAAAGTGGTGGGACTTATCTCTTAGAAAGACATACCAAAATGGTAACAATTTATTACCTAGAGCTCAGACAATGCGTTTCATGGGCACCTGACCCACTTCATCAGGTCAAAATCGAAAGCAAAAAAAGAGATCTGCACTCAAGGCAGGGCCAGTTCTAGATTTTTTGCTGCCTGAGGCAAACTTGTGAAAATGCGCCCCTCCCCCCCCCCCCCCCAATTGGAATGATCGCACAGCACCCAACAATTTGCACCGTGCATTATACCTGCGGTGAGACCTCCAAAAAACACCCTCAGTATAGGTAGGTAGCCAGATATAGGTGCCCCCAGTGTTGGTAGCTAGGTATGGTTGCCCTCAGTATAGGTTAGTTAGGTACAGTTTCCCCCCAGTATAGGTTGGCCAGGCACTCTCTTCACTTCCTGTTTCTGCCTGGTGCTTCTGCCACCTGAGGAAGTCACCTCACTTGGCATCATGGGCGGACCGGGCCTGACTCAAGGACCTGAATAGGCTGACTTTGAGATGTAATTGGTAAATCATCCAATGCGTAAAAAGGAGCAAAGATCTATAATGTGTTTTACATCTGTGAAACGTGTTGGGGTAATTTTCTCCTTTATGTGTATTAATTGATTTACCAATTTAATCACAAAATCGACATCTTGAGCAGTGGTGCTCAAATACCCCTTTTTAAAATTCGAGTTTGGTCGAATTCGAATAGTAAATTATTCGAGGTCAGTCGAATATTCGAGTCGAATAAATTTTACTATTCGATTCGACCTCGGACTTCGAGCTCACTATTCGAGTCGGTATTCGAGCTCATTATTCGAGCTGACTATTCGAATTGGCCTTAAATAGCTTCCCAACACTTGTTTTGAGGGTGAATGATGCAAGAAACATATTTTTTTCCAAGTAACAACAGCAAGTGATTATGTGGGGATGTTCCTTTAAAAAAAAAAAGGTGAAAAGAGAAGTTGTGTCCAGAATTTTGTTCAGTACTGTATATACTTCTTCTTCTTCTTCTTCTTCTTCTTCTTCTTCTTTATCTTCTATATCTTCTTCTTCTTCTTCTATATCTTCTTCTATATCTTCTTCTTCTTCTTCTTCTATATTGTCTTCTTCTTCTTCTTCTTCTTCATCTTCTTCTTCTTCTTCATCTTCTTCATCTTCTTCATCTTCATCTTCTTCATCTTCTTCTTCTTCATCTTCTTCATCTTCTTCTTCATCTTCTTCATCTTCATCTTCTTCATCTTCTTCATCTTCTTCTTCATCTTCTTCATCTTCATCTTCTTCATCTTCTTCATCTTCTTCTTCTTCTTCTTCTTCTTCTTCATCTTCTTCTTCTTCTTCTTCATCTTCTTCTTCTTCATCTTCTTCTATATCGTCTTCTTCTTCACTTATTTCTCTTTTCATTTTTTTTTTTAAAGAAATGCAGCTATTTTTGAGCGTAACAACAAATAGCTGGTGGCGCACGCATGTTGGAAGCGCCATTGTATGTGCTCCCTGGCAGTGGAAACACACAGACAGCAGGAGGTAAATTCAGCAGCAGGAGGAGGAGGATGAGTGTGTGGCAGCATGCAGTCAATGAGGCAGGCAGCGTGACATAATAGCCCTGGTACCTAGCGGTGATACCAGGGCTGTAAATAAACACAACAGGAGGTCCCAGACAGCGGTCGTGCAGCCCACATTGTGTCCAATACACAACTGGGACAACACAGTTTTCAACCCGGGCACCTCAGAAAAATTAAACCTTTTTTTGTAATGGTTTTGTAGTTTTGGTTTTACAACCAATTACACAGATATATAGCTATTTTTTGACGTAACAGCTGGTGGCAGAGTGGCAGCAGAAGGTAAATCTGTGTACCCTGGCGGTGGGAAACACAGACAGACAGCAGCAGCAGCAGGAGGAGGAATGGAGGAGTAATTATGTGAGCAGCTATTGTTTGACGTAATAGCTGGTGGCAGTGTGGCAGCAGAAGGAAATTCTGTGTACCCTGGCAGTGGGAAACACAGACAGACAGCAGCAGCAGGAGGAATGGAGGAGTAGTGTGAGTGTGGCAGCAGGTAGGCAGCGTGACATAATAGCCCTGGTACCTAGCGGTGATACCAGGCCGTAAATAAACACAACAGGAGGTCCCAGACAGCGGTCGTGCAGCCCACATTGTGTCCAATACACAACTGGGACAACACAGTTTTCAACCCGGGCACCTCAGAAAAAGTAAACCTTTTTTCTTTTAATGGTTTTTTGGTTTTGTTTGTAAAAGAAATTACACAGATATATAGCTATTGTTTGACGTAATAGCTGGTGGCAGAGTGGCAGCAGAAGGTAAATCAGTGTACCCTGGCAGTGGGAAACACAGACAGACAGCAGCAGCAGCAGGAGGAATGGAGGAGTATTGTGAGCAGCTATTGTTTGACGTAATAGCTGGTGGCAGTGTGGCAGCAGAAGGTAATTCTGTGTACCCTAGCAGTGGGAAACACAGACAGACAGCAGCAGCAGGAGGAATGGAGGAGTAGTGTGAGTGTGGCAGCAGGTAGGCAGCGTGACATAATAGCCCTGGTACCTAGCGGTGATACCAGGCCGTAAATAAACACAACAGGAGGTCCCAGACAGCGGTCGTGCAGCCCACATTGTGTCCAATACACAACTGGGACAATACAGTTTTCAACCCGGGCACCTCAGAAAAATTAAACCTTTTTTTTTTTTTAATGGTTTTTTGGTTTTGTTTGTAAAAGAAATTACACAGATATATAGCTATTGTTTGACGTAATAGCTGGTGGCAGAGTGGCAGCAGAAGGTAAATCTGTGTACCCTGGCAGTGGGAAACACAGACAGACAGCAGCAGCAGCACACAGCAGCCCACTGTAGGTGTAAAATGTGTGGCTGCAGGCGACGTAATAGTCAAAGTGAACCAGGCTGGCTTAGTGAGCAGGAGCCAGGAGGTGGTAAAGGGTGGTAAGGCACATTAACGATGGTTCTTAGCCAGTTCATGTCCCCCTCTCGCCGACAACAGGGGCCAGGAACTCGCCTTCCACCCACGCCTGGTTCATCTTGAGAAACGTCAGTCTGTCCACAGACTTGTGAGACAGACGTGAGCGTTTCTCGGTGACCACGCCACCAGCTGCACTGAAGCAGCGCTCGGACAGCACGCTGGAAGGGGGGCAGGACAGCACTTCCAGGGCGTACTGCGCCAGCTCGCTCCAGATCTCCAGGCGCTTGACCCAATACTCCATGGGATCAACAGGGGCATCGCTGTCAAGCCCGCTGTAGGACCCCATGTAGTCAGCCACCATGCGGGTCAGGCGCTGGCTGTGACCGGAGGAGGATGCTGCTGCATGCACCTCCTCTCTAGTCACTGCTGCCGGAGCCTCTACAGTCCTGTAGAGCTCGTGGCTGAGAGACAGCAGGTCTGTGGGGCGCTTGCTGCTGCTGGATGCAGGCACCTGCTGCTGCCTCTGTGCTGGCTGCTGGACAGTGGGGGTGGAAGGCTGGGGGAAGGCTTCCTCCAAGCGCTCAACAAGGGCCTGCTGCAAGCTCCTTATTTGTTGCGCTGGGTCTCCTCCTGCAGGCGGCAGGAACTGGCTCAACTTCCCCTTGAGGCGTGGGTCCAACATCATGCTGATCCAGATGTCCTCCCTCTGCTTCATCTGGATCACCCTGGGGTCCCTGCGCAGGCACGTCAGCATGTGCGCTGCCATTGGGAAGAGGCGGGCCACGTCTGCTGGCACATCGACGGCAGTGCTGCTGTGCTCATCCTCCTCCTCTGCCTCGTCAGCCTCATCCTCTCTCCACCCCCGCACCAACTCAGCTGCACTGTGCTGCTCCCCCTCATCAGCAGCAAGGTCAGGGACCTCCACCAAGTCCTCCTCCTCCTCCCCCTCAGAGGTGGACTGTGCAGCTGCTTGCCGCTCCTGCTGGTCCAAGGCTGCCGCTCCCTGTTCCAGCAAAGCATCGAGGGCCCTGTTCAGCAGACAAACCAGGGGCACCCACTCGCAGACCATAGCATGGTCCCTGCTCACCATGTTGGTGGCCTGCAGAAAGGGAGCCAGCACTAAGCACACCTGCTGCATGTGCCTCCAGTCATCATCGGGGACGATGGACGGGATGTTGCTGGTCTTGTCCCTTCTCTGAGCGGCGGAAACAGTGGCCAGGGCAAGGTACTGGTTGACAGCGTGCTTCTGTTCAACCAGACGCTCCAACATCGCCAGGGTGGAGTTCCAGCGAGTCGGAACGTCAATGATCAGCCGATGGCGTGGCAGATCCAGCTCCTTTTGCACGTCTTCCAGGCTCGCACAGGCTGCAGCCGAGCGCCGGAAGTGACGCACAACGTTCCTTGCCGTTTCCAGCAGTTCGCCCATCCCCTGGTAGGTGCGCAGGAACTTCTGCACCACCAGGTTCAGCACGTGGGCAAGACAGGGGATGTGGGTCAGGTTTCCCCTGTCTATTGCGGCAACCAGATTGGCCCCATTGTCGGCCACCACCTCTCTGACTCTGAGGCCTCTGGGGGTCAGCCAAATCCTCTCCTGCTCCTGGAGTTTGGCCAACACATGGGTTGCCGTCAGCTTGGTCTTCCCAAGGCTGACCAAGTGCAGCAGCGCTTGGCAGTGGCGGGCCTTCACGCTGCTGCTGAGGCGGGGGGTTTGGCCAGGTGTGCTGGAGGATGGCAGAGGATCGGAGGAACCTGCTGCAGTTCCCCTGACCCTGCGGGGTGGCACCACCCACTGTGTTGCTGCTGCTGCTGTGCCCGCTGCTGCTCTCCCATCCTCACCCCCTTCCACCAAGCTGACCCAGTGGACAGTGAAGGACAGGTAGCGGCCTGTCCCGAAGCGGCTGCTCCAGGAGTCCATGGTGACGTGGACCCTTTTACCAACCGCGTGCTCCAGCCCTCGCTCCACATTGGCCATCACAAAGCGGTGCAGTGCAGGAATGGCCTTGCGGGCAAAGAAGTGTCTGCTGGGGAGCTGCCAGTCTGGGGCTGCGCAAGCAAGCAGCGCACGAATGTCGCTCCCCTCCTGCACGAGCGTGTACGGCAGGAGTTGGGAGCACATGGCCCGTGCCAGCAAGCTGTTCAGCTGCCGCACGCGACGGCTGCTGGGAGGCAGAGCCCTAACCACCCCCTGGAAGGACTCGCTCAAAAGGCTCTGGCGTGGCCTTTTGCTGGCACGGGAATCAGCAGACACAGCGGAGGAGGCCACTGAGGACTGGCTGCCAGAACAGGCCTCAGTGTCGGCGGCTGGAGTTGCAGAGGGGGGAGGAGCAGTGCGTTTCCGCACTCCTGCTGGTGCTGCTGGAGGAGCAGGAGGGCAGGTGGCTGCTGTTGCTGCTGCTGCTGCTGCTGAAGGCTGTGCAGTGATGGGTGTGGTGCCACTGCCAGCACCAGATGCCTTCAGCCTCTGGAACTCCTCATGCTGGTGGAAATGTTTCGCAGCAAGGTGGTTGATGAGCGAGCTGGTGCTGAACTTTAAGGGGTCTGCACCTCTGCTCAACTTCCGCTGACAGTGGTTGCAAGTGGCGTACTTGCTGTACACTGTGGGCATGGTGAAAAAACGCCAGATTGGTGACAAAAACGACCCCCTACGGCATGGAACCGCTGTGGTGGTTGGGGGGGGGGGGCTTGGGTGCGGCTGGTGGTGGTACTGGCAGATGCTGCTGCTGCTGAGCCTGAGACACCAGCAGGCTGTGGGACCTGCCTACTGCTGCCAATGCTTGCAATGATGCGCCTCCTTGCAAGGCCCACAAGCGCATCCTCCTCCTCCTCCTCAGAGCTGCTGAGGACGACATCCCCTGGAGGTGGTGGCACCCAGTCTCTGTCTGTCACCGTGTCATCATCATCCTCCCCCTCCTGAAACATGTCCTGCTGGGATGATGACCCCCCAAACTCCTCTCCTGATGCATGGATGGGCTGCTTGACTGTCGCCACAGTCTTGCTGTCCAATCCCTCATCCCCCAAAGTGCCCATCAGCATCTCCTCCTCAAAATCGCCAACAACAGCAGACAATACCCTGATGGTGCCTGGGGTAAAAATACTGCTGAGTGACAAGTCGCCAACTTGTGACGGTGAACTGGCCTCCTCCTCCCCCCCAGGCCCTGCTGGGCGGCTGCTGCGAACAGGGGTGGTGGTGGTGGTGGTGGTGGTGAGGGTGGAGGCCTCGGATGCAGAGCTGATGGCGGGCTGCTCATCCTCCGTCATGAGTTGCACCACAGTGTCTGCATCCTTTTCCTCAATGGGACGTTTCCGACCCGGCTGGAGGAAAATCGGAGCAGGTGCTACACGCTGCTGCTGCTGTGTCTCTGCAGCGTGAGTTGCAGATGCTCCTGCTGGGCGGCGCCCAAGGCGTCCACAGCCAGTGGCTATGGGAGGAATGTTAGCCACTGACGCTGCTGCTGCTGCTGCGGAACTGTGCATGGTGGCGCGGCCGCGGCCTGCCACAATGCTGCTCCCTCTCCTCCTGATTCCCTTGCTGCCCTTCCCCTTGCCCAAACCGCGCTGGCTGCCACTTCCAGACATCTTCGATGTTTTGGGTGTATAGACAAAAGTTTTTTAAAAGGGCGGGTGAAAAGTGGGGTACTTTAATGGAGTGGGTTGGTGGGTGAGGTGACTGAGTGAGTGTCCCTAGTACAGTAAGTAAGTAGTAACAGTCAGGAAGTACAACTAGCAGTTACAATAATCAATCAGTAATCAGAAGGAAATAGAGTGTGTGTTGTGTGTACACAGACAGTGAGTGCACACACGCAGGAGCTAGTAGCCTATGAACAGTGACTGAGTGTCCTAGACTCCTAGTACAGTAAGAGTAACAAGTAGTAACAGTAAGTACAACTAACTAATTACAATAATCAATCAGTAATCAGAAGGAAATAGAGTGTGTGTAGTGTGTACTCAGACAGTGAGTGCACACACGCAGGAGCTAGTAGCCTATGAACAGTGACTGAGTGTCCTAGACTCCTAGTACAGTAAGAGTAACAAGTAGTAACAGTAAGTAACTAACTAATTACAATAATCAATCAGTAATCAGAAGGAAATAGAGTGTGTGTAGTGTGTACACAGACAGTGAGTGCACACACGCAGGAGCTAGTAGCCTATGAACAGTGACTGAGTGTCCTAGACTCCTAGTACAGTAAGAGTAACAAGTAGTAACAGTAAGTAACTAACTAATTACAATAATCAATCAGTAATCAGAAGGAAATAGAGTGTGTGTAGTGTGTACACAGACAGTGAGTGCACACACGCAGGAGCTAGTAGCCTATGAACAGTGACTGAGTGTCCTAGACTCCTAGTACAGTAAGAGTAACAAGTAGTAACAGTAAGTAACTAACTAATTACAATAATCAATCAGTAATCAGAAGGAAATAGAGTGTGTGTAGTGTGTACACAGACAGTGAGTGCACACACGCAGGAGCTAGTAGCCTATGAACAGTGACTGAGTGTCCTAGACTCCTAGTACAGTAAGAGTAACAAGTAGTAACAGTAAGTAACTAACTAATTACAATAATCAATCACTAATCAGAAGGAAATACAGTGTGTGTAGTGTGTACACAGACAGTGAGTGCACACACGCAGGAGCTAGTAGCCTATGAACAGTGACTGAGTGTCCTAGACTCCTAGTACAGTAAGAGTAACAAGTAGTAACAGTAAGTAACTAACTAATTACAATAATCAATCAGTAATCAGAAGGAAATAGAGTGTGTGTAGTGTGTACACAGACAGTGAGTGCACACACGCAGGAGCTAGTAGCCTATGAACAGTGACTGAGTGTCCTAGACTCCTAGTACAGTAAGAGTAACAAGTAGTAACAGTAAGTAACTAACTAATTACAATAATCAATCAGTAATCAGAAGGAAATAGAGTGTGTGTAGTGTGTACACAGACAGTGAGTGCACACACGCAGGAGCTAGTAGCCTATGAACAGTGACTGAGTGTCCTAGACTCCTAGTACAGTAAGAGTAACAAGTAGTAACAGTAAGTAACTAACTAATTACAATAATCAATCAGTAATCAGAAGGAAATAGAGTGTGTGTAGTGTGTACACAGACAGTGAGTGCACACACGCAGGAGCTAGTAGCCTATGAACAGTGACTGAGTGTCCTAGACTCCTAGTACAGTAAGAGTAACAAGTAGTAACAGTAAGTAACTAACTAATTACAATAATCAATCACTAATCAGAAGGAAATAGAGTGTGTGTAGTGTGTACACAGACAGTGAGTGCACACACGCAGGAGCTAGTAGCCTATGAACAGTGACTGAGTGTCCTAGACTCCTAGTACAGTAAGAGTAACAAGTAGTAACAGTAAGTAACTAACTAATTACAATAATCAATCAGTAATCAGAAGGAAATAGAGTGTGTGTAGTGTGTACACAGACAGTGAGTGCACACACGCAGGAGCTAGTAGCCTATGAACAGGGACTGAGTGTCCTAGACTCCTAGTACAGTAAGAGTAACAAGTAGTAACAGTAAGTAACTAACTAATTACAATAATCAATCACTAATCAGAAGGAAATAGAGTGTGTGTAGTGTGTACACAGACAGTGAGTGCACACACGCAGGAGCTAGTAGCCTATGAACAGTGACTGAGTGTCCTAGACTCCTAGTACAGTAAGAGTAACAAGTAGTAACAGTAAGTAACTAACTAATTACAATAATCAATCAGTAATCAGAAGGAAATAGAGTGTGTGTAGTGTGTACACAGACAGTGAGTGCACACACGCAGGAGCTAGTAGCCTATGAACAGTGACTGAGTGTCCTAGACTCCTAGTACAGTAAGAGTAACAAGTAGTAACAGTAAGTAACTAACTAATTACAATAATCAATCACTAATCAGAAGGAAATAGAGTGTGTGTAGTGTGTACACAGACAGTGAGTGCACACACGCAGGAGCTAGTAGCCTATGAACAGTGACTGAGTGTCCTAGACTCCTAGTACAGTAAGAGTAACAAGTAGTAACAGTAAGTAACTAACTAATTACAATAATCAATCACTAATCAGAAGGAAATAGAGTGTGTGTAGTGTGTACACAGACAGTGAGTGCACACACGCAGGAGCTAGTAGCCTATGAACAGTGACTGAGTGTCCTAGACTCCTAGTACAGTAAGAGTAACAAGTAGTAACAGTAAGTAACTAACTAATTACAATAATCAATCAGTAATCAGAAGGAAATAGAGTGTGTGTAGTGTGTGTACACAGACAGTGAGTGCACACACGCAGGAGCTAGTAGCCTATGAACAGTGACTGAGTGTCCTAGACTCCTAGTACAGTAAGAGTAACAAGTAGTAACAGTAAGTAACTAACTAATTACAATAATCAATCACTAATCAGAAGGAAATAGAGTGTGTGTAGTGTGTACACAGACAGTGAGTGCACACACGCAGGAGCTAGTAGCCTATGAACAGTGACTGAGTGTCCTAGACTCCTAGTACAGTAAGAGTAACAAGTAGTAACAGTAAGTAACTAACTAATTACAATAATCAATCAGTAATCAGAAGGAAATAGAGTGTGTGTAGTGTGTACACAGACAGTGAGTGCACACACGCAGGAGCTAGTAGCCTATGAACAGTGACTGAGTGTCCTAGACTCCTAGTACAGTAAGAGTAACAAGTAGTAACAGTAAGTAACTAACTAATTACAATAATCAATCACTAATCAGAAGGAAATAGAGTGTGTGTGTACAAGACAGTGAGTACACACACGCAGGAGCTAGTAGCCTTAGCCTTAGCCTATGAACAGTGACAGTGAGTGTCCTAGCCTAACTACAATACTAAATACAGAATCAATCAGTAGTAAAGGACAGCAGCAGAAATACTGGTATAGATGAGAGAAATATACTAACAGAGGACAGGAGAGAACAGCTGCCCACACAGGCAGGCCCTGAGGCCTAAAGCTGTGTAAGCCTGCAGCAGCTGTGTCTCTGTCTATGTAACACAAAAGCTACTAACTAAAATACAATGTCTATCTAACTAACAACAATATAGGTGTATATAGGAGGTGTATGTGAGCAAAAACGCTAGGTAAATGAACACAATAGAGCTCTTGCTAAGCCAAAGCACAAAGGAGCAACTCTCTCTCTGTACAAGTCTCAGGCAAGCACGGAGAAACCTAACATGGCGGCCGCTATTTATAGGGTAGGGGCTGGCCAGGGTCCCCCTCTGTGATTGGCTGCCGTCAGAGGGCCTGGGAGCCCTCTGATTGGCTCTAAGGACATCAATCTGGGCTATGACGCTATTCGAGCTCGGTACCGAGCTCGAATAGCGCCGTTTGCTCGAATAGCTCGAATAGTGAATGGGCTATTCGAGTGTACTCGAATACCCCATTCGAATAGCTCTAGCTATTCGGAGCTCGAATACCGAGCTCGAATAGCTGAGAAAGAGCTCGAATATTCGAGCTACTCGAATATTCGAGCTCTGCTGAGCACCACTGATCTTGAGTGCCTATCCCTTGAGCGCAGATATTTTTTTTTTCTTTTCTTTTTTTTGCTTTTAACTTGTCCTTTTGGGTAATTAAGGTTTATTTATGGTCACACATATTATTCGGGTCCCTGTGAAAACTCATGGTAAAACCAGAGGGATGAGCAGAGAGGAGGCACCACTAACACATCTCTCTGGTATACTTATACAGACGTGTATGGACTTGTTATGCGAGTTGGAGAACAGTTGTGAAGGACTGAGGTCAAGAGCAGATTAACTTGAAGAATGAAACTAATAGCAAACTCAAGAGACAAACTGAGATCGGACAGGCTCCCCCGTCTCCTCCATATCGCCACTCCCCGCCTGAGTACCTTCCCTCCAATCAGCAGGGAGGAAAGGGACGCAGGCGGGGAGCGGTGATTAGAGTTGGGCCGAACCTCCGATTTTAGGTTCGCGAACCGAGTTCGCGAACTTCCGCGGAACGTTCGGTTCGCGGAAAAGTTCGCGAACCGCAATAGACTTCAATGGGGATGCGAACTTTGAAAAAAAAAAATTATGCTGGCCACAAAAGTGATGGAAAAGATGTTTCAAGGGGTCTAACACCTGGAGGGGGGCATGGCGGAGTGGGATACATGCCAAAAGTCCCCGGGAAAAATCTGGATTTGACGCAAAGCAGCGTTTTAAGGGCAGAAATCACATTGAATGCTAAATGACAGGCCTAAAGTGCTTTCAAACATCTTGCATGTGTATACATCAATCAGGTAGTGTAATTAAGGTACTGCTTCACACTGACACACCAAACTGTTCACTGAACAGAACAGGTATACAGTGGCGGGTTCACTGAACAGAACAGGTATGCAGTGGCGGGTTCAATGAACAGAACAGGTATGCAGTGGTGGGTTCACAGAACAGGTATGCAGTGGCAGGTTCACTGAACAGAACAGGTATGCAGTGGTGGGTTCACAGAACAGGTATGCAGTGGCAGGTTCACTGAACAGGTATACAGTGGCGGGTTCACTGAACAGGTATGCAGTGGTGGGTTCACTGAACAGGTATACAGTGGCGGGTTCACTGAACAGAACAGGTATGCAGTGGCGGGTTCACTGAACAGTACAGGTATGCAGTGGTGGGTTCACTGAACAGAACAGGTATGCAGTGGTGGGTTCACAGAACAGGTATGCAGTGGCAGGTTCACTGAACAGGTATACAGTGGCGGGTTCACTGAACAGGTATGCAGTGGTGGGTTCACTGAACAGGTATACAGTGGCGGGTTCACTGAACAGAACAGGTATGCAGTGGCGGGTTCACTGAACAGTACAGGTATGCAGTGGCAGGTTAACTGAACAGGTATGCAGTGGTGGGTTCACAGTACAGGTATGCAGTGGTGGGTTCACTGAACAGGTATGCAGTGGTGGGTTCACAGTACAGGTATGCAGTGGTGGGTTCACAGAACAGGTATGCAGTGGTGGGTTCACTGAACAGGTATGCAGTGGTGGGTTCACAGTACAGGTATGCAGTGGTGGGTTCACTGAACAGGTATGCAGTGGTGGGTTCACAGTACAGGTGTGCAGTGGTGGGTTCACAGAACAGGTATGCAGCCAGGGACAAGCTAAGCCTAACTAATCTTTCCCTATGAGAGAGAGTGTGCAGCAGCTCGCCCTACTCTCACTAACGCAGGCACACGAGTGACCGTAATGGCCGCCGCTGCCTGCCTTTTATTAGGGGGGAGTGGCTCCAGGGGCTAGTGTAGCCTAATTGGCTACACTGGGCCTGCTGACTGTGATGTAGAGGGTCAAAGTTGACCCTCATGGTGCATTATGGGGCGAACCGAACTTCCGTAAAAGTTCGCCTGCGGGACGCGAACGCGAACCACTGAAGTTCGCATGGAACCGTTCGCAGGCGAACCGTTCGGCCCAACTCTAGCGGTGATATGGAGGAGGCGGGGGAGAGGCAGAGAGTGACAGTGGCCATGTAAACAGCCTGCTATTGACACACTGCGTGTCGCTAGCATGCTGGTTTGATTTATGGGGGCACTGCAGAGCGCGGGGGGGGGGGGGGGGTCTGGGGGAGAACAATATAGTAACAGAGGCTGGGCATTATTTGCAGACCCAGCCTCTGTGTGCAATTAGTATTTTTAAAAGCCACCTTGAGTTCTGTTTAACAAGGTACTAGCAGGAGGTCAGGGCAGGTGGGAATCAACTGTAGACAGCCCCAGATTTACCTCCCGGGAGCCTATAGGCACAGATGTCCTGGGACTCCTGGCACCTTAGGCTTTGCCCTAAATTAACCTACAAACCCCCACTAAACTTCCCCCTTACTTCCCTTGCCCGTCGTATGTAGCTACAGGTGCCCCTTAGTATTAGGTTGCCAGCAGTACACTAAATATTAAGTATAGTGCTGCTCAGATACTCCTTTTCAAAATTCGGATTGGATCCGGATACCCAGATATCTGATCCGGGTCGGATATCCGAGTTCAAAATTTTCCAAACTGAATCCGAATCGGATATCCGACCTCAGTATCCGGGGTATCCAGGCGGATTTGGATATCTGGATAGAAAAAACGGAAGTGGCCTTTAAATTGCTTTCAAAACGTTTTTTAGGGTAAATGAGGCATGTAGCATCATTATTTTTTAAAGGGGAACACTAATTGATGATGTGGGGACTTAAAATCCCCCCCCCCCAAAAAAAAAATGGCTGTAAATTAACATCAGGACTAGGTTCCAGACAGCGGTCGTGCAGCCCACATTGGGCTTGATTTACAAAACGGTGCTAACTTTAGCACTGGCCCTTAGCACGTCTAAACTCAGTTGAAATGTGAGAAGTAGTGATCGTGCGCAAAGTACCGCGCGCAAAGTTTTGCACGCACACTGCACAGAGCGCAGGGCGCTCCGCGCGAAGTGCCCACTAAAGCCTATGGAACTTAGCGCGCGCATAGGACTTTGCGTGCGCAAAACTTTGCGCGCGGTACTTAGCGCACGATCTGATTGAGAAAACTGGTGCTAACCTACTTAGCACCCTGGTTAGCGCACCTTAAGACTTTAGACGTGCTAAGTAGGTTAGCACCTCTTAGTAAATCAAGCCCATTGTGTCCAAAGTCCAACCGCACAACTGGGACATGACAGTTTTCAGCCCAGACACCTCCCAAAAATTAGGCAGCAATTGTGTTTTGGGTTAAATATAGGTGGTATCAGCACAGCAGCACTTTGCACTTGGCACGTGGCACTTTGCACTTGGCATTTGGCACGTGGCACTTGGCACGTGGTACTTGCCATTTGGCACTTGGCACGTGGCACTTGGCACTTTGCACGTGGTACTTGGCATGTGGCACTTGGCACGTGGCACTTGGCACGTGGCACGTGGCACTTTGCACTTGGCACGTGGCACTTTGCACTTGGCATGTGGCACTTTGCACTTGGCACGTGGTACTTGGCACGTGGCACGTGGTACTTGGCACTTTGCACTTGGCACGTGGCATTTTGCACTTTGCACATGGAACTTGGCACGTGGCACTTTGCACGTGGCACTTGGCACGTAGCACTTGGCACTTTGCACTTGGAACGTGGCACTTGGAACGTGGCACTTGGCACGTGGCACTTTGCACGTGGCACTTTGCACGTGGCAGGTGACACGTGCCAAGTGCCACCTGCCACGTGCAAAGTGCCACAAGCAAAGTGCCACGTGCCAAGTGTCACGTGGAAAGTGCCACGTGCCGAATGACAGTCATACAGCAGAGGAGAACACACTAACTGTCACACTGGCACTGCTCAGCAGCACAGCAGTTCTGTAGTAAGCTAACACAGTAGTACTACTACTCTAACAACTACTAGCACTGACTGCAGTACTACTGTACTAACTACACAATAACACAATAACACAGTAATCCTATTCCCTAATCCCTAACCTAACCTAACCTATAGCTGGTTAGCAGGCAGCAGCTGGCCTGGTCTGTGCACAGGACACACACAGACACATAGCAGCTGCAGCAGCCCTGCAGCACACACTCTGACTGTCACACAATGAAATCAAGCTAATTAACAATAGTGTAGTGATAGTGAAAGGGTTAATCACTGAACAGCTTTAGGTTTATCACTGTGTACAGCACTTGCTAGGCCAGTAGCACTGGAGCATGTCTCTCAGTGAGCATTCACAAGCTAGGACGAGATTTCTCATCATGGCAGCGCTCCTTATTATACAGGGGGGCTGGCCAGGGTTCCTTTCTGTGACTGGGTGCCAGGGTTTAGGCTGGGAGGCCTCTGATTGGCTCAATGACGTCCTGGACATCATCTCCTTAGTTACAGTATCTCAATAGTCGGATTTTTGCGGATATCTGCTGATATCCGGATTGCCTGCCAACTATCTGCAGATAGCTACCCGGATTTCTACATAAATCCGGTATCTGAATCCAAATCGGATAGCTGAAAAAAAGTCTGATATCCGGAATCTGGATGAGCAGCACTGATTAAGTAGCTAGAGGTGCCCCTAAGTATTAGGTATCTAGAGGAACATTAGGTATTAAGTAGCTAGAGGTACCCCGGGCTGAAGTAAGCTCTCATCAGTGGAATACTGAGAGCTGGGTGAGTAATCTCTCATTTACACTGATTCATCAGGACTCTGCATAGGGAAGGAGGGTGGGAGCTGCTCAGGGAGGGGAGAGAGCTGCCTTTCCATCATCAGGCTCCTGTGGGCACATGCCTACAGTGCCTTATGGTAAATCCGGCCCTGACTGTAGATTCAGGACAATCCAAGATCAGGGCTCTAGGGCAGGCAGATGAGAATAGTAGTCAGGAACAAGCCGAGGTCAATATCAGGAGTCAGGATCAAGAGTAATTAGGCAAGCTGGTTCAGGAACGAAGATAATTGCACAGTATAATGGCTGAAGACGACCACAACTAGGGCCTAGTGCAACCACTATAGCTGACAGAATCTGAAAGAATCTGGTGCCTGGTGCGCTAATTTGCCCAGCACATGCGTTCATTGTACACTGCACACATGCACATGCACATTCCAGACGCTGCTCAGTTGCACACAAAGTCTGGCATAATGGCGCAAGTGCGCACATCTTAACAATGCACGTGAAAGCCACACCATCGCAAGGATGCCAGGCCAGGATCATGGACAGGTGAGTCTGACAGGTGTCAAGTCTTTAAAGCACACCTAAAGTGAGGGGATATGGAGGCTGGCATATTTATTTCCTTTTAAACAATGCAAATTGCCTGGCTGTCCTGCTGATCCTCTGCCTCTAATACGTTTAGCCATAGACCATGAACAAGCATGCAGCAGATCAGGTGCTCTGACTGAAGTTTGAGTGGACTGTGAATCCAGTCAGTGGAATGTGAATACTGTCAGTGAGGTCACCTGGGTTTAAATGGACATGAAAACAGACAAGCTGTGGCAAGCAGGGTTCTTTTCCCAGTACAATGTTAGAAACAAATGTGTAACATGTCAGGAATGCAGAATAAAGTCATAAAAAGAGAGAATTCAGCCATAAAACAGAGACGAAGATAGGTAGGTAATATGCAAAGACTAAACAAAGTTCTTTTTATGGAAGCAAATATAGTAAAGCACAGTTACAACCAAATTGCAAGTTCAAGAGCATTTGGGAAATAGTGATCACAACATGATAACGTTTGATCTGGTGACTGATAGGCCACGGGGCAGCGGGACCACTAAAACTATGAATTTTAGAAGAGCAAAGTTCAATCACCTCAGGCAGGCACTAAGTTTGGTGAACTGGGATAATGTACTACAAGGGGAGAACACTGAAGGGAAATGGCAAGCTTTTAAACTTATTCTCAATCAATATTGTAGTATGTATATCCCCTATGGAAACAAAATGTCTAGGAATAAAAAAAAAGGCATCTAGGGATGAATAGAAAGGTTAGGGATAAAATGAAGAGGAAAAAGAATGCCTATAAGGTCCTAAAACAGGAGGGGACCGAGGCTGCACTAAGCAATTATAAGGAGTGCAATAAAAATTGTAAAAAAGAAATTAGGCAGGCAAAGATCGAAGCTGAAAATCAAATCGCTAGGGATATCAAATCTAACCCAAAAAAGTTTTACAAGTACATCAACTCTAAAAAAAAGAAAGGTTGACTGTATAGGACTCCTAAAGGATGAGGGTAGGAACTCAATGGTGGATGACCAAGGTAAGGCAGAGTTATTAAATGCTTTCTTTGCTTCTGTCTTCACAAAGGAAACAGCACTGTTGCAAATTACAGAGGCAGAAGAGTCTCAATCTTCTAACTGTAATATTAAATACTTAACGCAGGAAGAAGTGAAGGTAAGACTAAATAAATTAAAAATAGACAAAGCACCTGGCCCCGGATGGCATGCATCCTCGGGTCCTAAGGGAATTAAGTTCAGTTATAGCTAAACCCCTTTATCTTATCTTTTGTGACTCTCTTTCAACTGGCAGAGTCCCAGTGCATTGGCGTACAGCCTACGTTTTCCCATTATTTAAAGAGACTCCGTAACAAAAATTGCATCCTGTTTTTTATCATCCTACAAGTTCCAAAAGCTATTCTAATGTGTTCTGGCTTACTGCAGCACTTTCTACTATCACCATCTCTGTAATAAATCAACTTATCTCTCTCTTGTCAGACTTGTCAGCCTGTGTCTGGAAGGCTGCCAAGTTCTTCAGTGTTGTGGTTCTGTGATGCATCTCCCCCCTCCAGGCCCCTCTCTGCACACTGCCTGTGTATTATTTAGATTAGGGCAGCTTCTCTCTTCTCTCTTATCTTTTACAAGCTGGATAAATCCTCCTCTGAGCTGGCTGGGCTTTCACATACTGAGGAATTACATACAGGCAGAGCTGTCTGCACTCTGCAGGAAGAAACAGCCTGACACTTCAGTGGAAGATAGCTGCAGGGGGAAAGAAACACACAAATGATCTCTTGAGATTCAAAAGGAAGGGTGTATACAGCCTGCTTGTGTATGAATGTATTTTCTATGTGTGGACATACTGTACATCAACCTACTTCCTGTTTTGGTGGCCATTTTGTTTGTTTATAAACAAACTTTTTAAAACTGTTTTTAACCACTTTTAATGCGGCGAGGAGCGGCGAAATTGTGACAGAGGGTAATAGAAGATGTCCCCTAATGCACTGGTATGTTTACTTTTGTGCGATTTTAACAATACAGATTCTCTTTAAGAAGGGCAAAAAATCAGATCCAGGAAATTATAGACTTGTAAGCTTAACATCAGTAACCCCTCAAATGCAAACTATTTGAGGGGTTACTAAGAGATACTATACATGACTTCATAGTAGAAAATAATCCTATTTCTCAGCATCAACATGGGTTTACTAAAGACAGGTCCTGTTTGACTAACATGCTCAGCTTTTATGAGGTAGTGAATGCTAATATGGATATTGGGAATGCTGTAGATGTGATATACTTGGACTTTGCAAAGGCCTTCGACACTGTTCCCCACAAAAGTCTGGTGCAAAAGTTGAGGATGCAAGGACTGGGGAAGAGTCTGTGTTCATGGATAGGGAACTGGCTAATGGACAGAAAACAAAGAGTTGTGGTCAATGGATCGTACTCAAAATGGGAGAGTGTTAGCAGTGGGGTCCCACAGGGGTCTGTACTGGGTCCAGTGCTCTTCAATTTATTTATTAATGACCTAGTAGATGCAGTAGTGAGCAATGTTGCTATTTTTGCAGATGATACAAAATTGTGCAGAATCATCAACTCTCAGGAAGATAGTGTCATATTGCAACAGGATCTGGATAAGATGGCTATATGGGCACATACATGGTAGGTGAAATTCAATGTTGAAAAATGTAAAGTCATACATTTTGGTCGTACCAATGGTTATGCACCATACAAAATAAATGGGATACAGTTGGGGACATCAAACTTGGAGAAGGACTTAGGAGTACTCAACGACAACAAGTTAAATAATCGTACTCAATGCCAAGCCGCTGCAGCTAAAGCTAACAAAATTTTGGGATGCATTAAAAGGGAAATAAAAACTCGAGATGCTAGCATAATATTGCCCCTGTTTAACTCTCTAGTAAGGCCACATCTGGAATATGGAATTCAGTTCTGGGCACCACATTACAAAAAAGATATTGCAGTTTTAGAGCAGGTGCAGAGATGAGCGACAAAATTGATACGTGGGATGGAAGGTCTCGCTTATCAAGAAAGGTTAGATAAACTGGGTTTATTTAGTCTAGAGAAAAGACGCCTTAGAGGAGATCTAATTAACATGTATAAATACATCAGAGGGCAATAGAATAGCTTGGCGGATGAGCTTTTTGTCCCTAGGCCTTCTCAAAGGACTAGAGGACATGATCTGCGCTTGGAGGAAAAACGTTTTAGCCATTTATTTAGGAAAGGGTTCTTTACAGTAAGAGTGATTAAGATGTGGAATGCATTGCCACAGGAAGTCGTTATGGCAAACTCTATACCTGCATTTAAAGGGGGCTTAGATGCTTTCCTTGCGTTGAAAGACATCCATGGCTACAATTACTAGGTAATGCCTAATGATGTTGATCCAGGGATTTTATCTGATTGCCATCTGGAGTCGGGAAGGAATTTTTTTCCCTTTTGGGGCTAAGTGGACCATGCCTTGTAAGGGTTTTTTCGCCGTCCTCTGGATCAACAGGGATATGTGAGGGAGCAGGCTGGTGTTGTACTTTGTACTGGTTGAACTCGATGGACGTATGTCTTTTTTCAACCAAAATAACTATGTAACTATAATTTCCCTAAAGGTGACACACGATACAATAAAATGATTCAATTATAGGTGAAAATAAACTGATAAGATAAAGAATTGTGTTAATGGTCCTTCTCCTAAAATTGACTTTTTTAGATATTTCATATTTTATTGTATATTTAAACATTTACAAAGTAGATTAAATGTTTTGTTTTCTCTACTCAGTGGCGGCCTATTAAGTGTCCCTGACTGAAAATACATGAACTATTGACCTTTTTCTATCTCCCTCTGCTCTCAGAAGTTGTATTCTGCCAGGAAAACTTTTATGGCTGTAATTTGCTTATTAGTGATGTTTACTATATTCAAGGTACCGACAAGACAGACGCTGTCACTTCCATGCCTCAAAATTAACTCTTTCAGGCAGCAAAATAAAACAAGCCTGGTTATTAATGTTTTGCACTGTACATACACATGTTTATCTCATCATGTCACATACCTTGGGTACACTTTAAGTACATTTGAAAGTTAAAAGCTTTTTTTTTTTTTTTGGTTTATTTAAGTAATTGAATTGAATTTCCCACTTTTTTTTTCAAGATACGTACCCTCTTTCCCTGAAAATAAGACCTACCCTGAAAATAAGCCCTAGCTGGAATTTTGAGCATGCTTGAAATATAAGCCCTACCCCCAAAATAAGCCCTAGCGGAAGTTAAAAAGGAGGAAGAGGCAGGGACACAGCGGTGCTGTGCTGATCAGGCACCTGTTCTGTCATCCCGGCACAGAGCAAGGTTATCAGGTCTGTGCAGAAACAGGGCAGGTTCCTGATCAGTACATTGCACAGGAGGAAGAGGCGGGCAGCAAGCGGGGACACAGCAGTGCGGTGCCGATTGGGCACTGGTCCTGTCATCTCAGCACACAGCAAGGTTATCAGCTGTGCAGGGATGATAGGGCAGTTGCCTGACCAGTACAGTAGCATACCTTCAAATCCAGGAACAGCACAGTACAAAGGAACAGGAAATATTCTGCTGAGAGACACTTCCTGATAAAAATATAAGACATCCCCTGAAAATAAGCCCTAGCTCATCTTTTAGAGCAAAATTTTATATAAGACACTGTCTTATTTTTGGGGAAACACGGGTAGATCGAGAGTGGTGGACATTTCTGATCAATTTTTATGAAAACTGAATGGTATAGGGTAGATTGTCAATTTCTTACAGTATAGACCCAAGTAATTTATTTCTTCATAACCGTGGAAAACTTAAACACACGTGTGATACATTGGTCAGGTTTTTCAAATGTTACAATCAATCAGGAAAATTGATTGTAATTCTTAAATTGACAATAAATTAAAAAAAATGGTATGGTTTGTTTTCATAGAGGAAAGGGCAAAATCTTCCATCAGTTAGTAGCTGCTTTCTATGCCCCCACTAAGGGTATTAGGGTTACAGCTAAAGCAGTGCCGCTTAACCACTTGAGGACCCACCCTTTACCCCCCCTTAAGGACCAGCGCTGTTTTAGCTGATCTGTGCTGGGTGGGCTGTGCAGCCCCCAGCACAGATCAGGGTGCAGGCAGAGCGACCAGATCGCCCCCCTTTTTTCCCCACTAGGGGGATGATGTGCTGGGGGGGTCTGATCGCTCCTGCCTGCCTGGGTGTTGCGGGGGGGGGGGGCACCTCAAAGCCCCCCTCCGCGGCGAAATTCCCCCCCTCCCTCTCCTCCCTCCCTTACCCGGAGATCGGAGGCTGCACAGGAACGGATCTGTCCTGTGCAGCCTCTAACAGGCTCCTGCCTGTCATGTGACAGCGATCCCCGGCCGCTGATTGGCCGGGGATCGCTGATCTGGTACAACGCTGCTACTGTAGCAGCGTTGTACGAATGTAAACAAAGCGGATTATTTCCGCTTGTGTTTACATTTAGCCTGCGAGCTGCGATCGGCGGCCCGCAGGCTATTCACGGAGCCCCCCGCCGTGAATTGACAGGAGTCAGCCGCTCGCGCGAGCGGCTGCTTCCTGATTAATTAGCCTGCAGCCGGCGACGCAGAACTGCGTCGCTGGTCCTGCAGCTGCCACTTTGCCGACGTGCGGTATGAGTGCGCGGTCGGCAAGTGGTTAATGAGAGGAGCATGAGTTATGCGCATGCGCAGAAGTGCAGCGTAGCGTGCGCTGCTAACACGCCCTCCTTCTAAATAACTGACACTCCACTGAACCCGCCCTGAACCCCGGCGACCCGCTGGTTTTAATGGACATGATGCCTCACTTTGATTGGCCCAATAGGCTGCTTATTGACAGGCAGCCTATTGGGCCAATCAAAGTGCGGTGATCACCTCCATTTAAACCACTGGGCCTGCAGGGGCTCAGGGCGCATACATTTGAAATGTAATTTTTGTAGACTTGGTGCAGGATACAGCCGGTATATGGCTGATCCTGTTTCTGCACAAGTCCCAGCCATGTTAATTACTATTCCCCCTCCAGGCCGCCATGTATGGTGGGGAATTATATAATTCGGCTTCCAGCTATTGTCTTCAGACGGAGCCGACGTTACTCACTGAGCGCACTATAGCTGTAATTTCTATTATAGTCTATGGTGGCGCCGGCTGCGCCCAAATCTACCTGCACTGAAAAGCACTGCTCCGCTCAGGGCGGGTTCAGTGGAGTCTCCATTATTTAGAAGAAACGCAAGCTAGTTAGCAGCACACACTAAGCTGCACTACTGTCCATAGCGTGCACATAACTCCTGCTCCTCTCATGCTTTAGCAGCGCAGCTTAATAAATCAACCCCATTGTCCCTCACTTCCTGTCCCTGTGATCTCTGCTTCCTTCTCTTGCTTTCATGTAAACTCAGGCTGCCCCGCAAACAGGAAATGAGGGAGAGCAGTAAAAGCTAAAAATTCTGTATGTAAAGAGACCTTGGAATTTTTACTGCTTGAATGTTTTCATGATGAGAGCTCTGACCTGGACTGCTACTCTGCATGCTATGTAATCTTTATGTCTCTTGGTTGTGACATTTTATCACATGCACATTCACTTTCCCCTGACGAAGCTCCCTTTTGGGTGTGAAACATGTTGGGTTTAGGGCACGATTTTATTTGAGCGTAGTCACTTTAAGTATATACTAAATGTAATTTTGCCTTCTTAACCACCCTATAACATAGGGTTTGGACCAATAGTAAGGAATACCCAGGCAGCTCATGGTGACCCAGAACCACTAGGAGAGAATAAGGGACTAAAAGAGACCGAAAAGCCACCTTACTGACAAAAAAACACTGAGTTGGAAGGCAAATTATACTCAGCATTGTTTTTCAGTAGGAGGGCTTTTCTGTCTCTTTTGCCCCTTTTACTTCCTTAGTGGATCTGGATCACCACAAGCTAACTGGGTATTCTGTAGAAGGTGGTTTATGACTAAAGTGTGACAGTGCCTTATGGATCTCTGTATAACTTGTAACCGGTTCCCTCTAGTTCTGGCAATACGGGCAGTGGGTGGACGTGGTTGTGGATGACCGACTACCGACAAAGAAAGGCAAGTTGCTGTTTGTGAAGTCTACAACAGCCAGTGAGTTCTGGAGCGCCCTCCTGGAGAAAGCCTATGCCAAGTAAGTGCAGTACCACATTCCAACTACAGGGGCTTCAGCGCACTATCCCTGTGAGTGGAACATTGATAATTAGGCACAGATCCAGCACTGAACCTAACTGGGCACTAGATCAACTTGATTTCAAGTTCTTCCATAGTTGTGTATATCTATAAGCTTTTGAAACTCTTTTATGCTTTTAATTAACCAAAAAGGTTTACTTGGGCTTTTTTATATAATTCTTTTTTTTCTTTTTTTCTAAATCTCAAAACTGAGGGCTGGTGCACACCAAGAGCGCTTCTGAGTGCATTTAACCTCTTTACGACTGCTCAACGCCAATCGGTGTGAGCAGTGCGGCAGCCCCAGGACCACTGCACACCAATTGGCGTGAAGTGCTAGGAGCAGGGATTGCAGGAGATTGCGCGCGCCGATGCGTGCACATCTCCGCATAAATGACGGAGCTTTCACCATCAGTCTCCCAGCGGCGATTGCTGCTAGGAGACTGTTAGACGGCAAAACAGATCTAAAGCAGCGCTGTACTGGGGACAGCAGTGTGACTGCCGATCGCTGTCATTGGCTGCCGGCGGGAGGAAGGGTGGGTTATAAAATTAATAATAAAATAGGTTTATTTAATGAAAAAAAAACAATAAATATTTATAAAAAATACAACCATCATGGGAGCGAACCTCGCTCACCAACAGAAAGTTCTGTTGGTGGCCAGAAAAGGAGGTGGGGGAATCACTTGTGTTCTGAGGTGATACAGCCTCCTCATTCACACCAGTGCGCTTCTGTCCGCTTTTTGTCAGCAACATGTATCTGTAACATTATGTGCTGAAAAAAAACCGGACAGAAGCGCACTTGGAAAATCGCTCTGAAAAGCGTAGAACAGCGTTTTTCCAAAGGTTTTCTTTAAAACAAAACAAGTACACTTGCAGTTCTACTGTATTTAAAATAGAAAATTGCTACACCAAAACGCTCCCAAAATCACTAGGTTTAAATAGAAAATCATTAGGCACATGCCGAGAATCACTAGAGAAATCACTTCTAAAAGTGCTGAGCGTTTTGTGATTACGCTAGCGCTTTTAGGTGTGGGCTGTTCTTTACTGGAATAGGTTGTAATAAGTTAATTTTGCTTATGTAAAATGCATTCATAAGTTTTGCATGTTACGCAAAATTAAGAATGTGGTAGTCGTACTCGTAAATGATTTTTCACATAAATTAGGAAAAACGTTTGTGAAAGCCAGAGTGATTATGGACAATAGTGGAAATAAGTAAAAAAAAAAAAAAACTTTTTCAAAAAGACCTTGTACTTTTTAAAGAGACTCTGTAACAAAATTTTCCGCCTTTTTTCTTCTATCCTATAAGTTCCTATGCCTGTTCTAATGTGGTCTGTCTTACTGCAGCCTTTCCTAGTTGCACAGTGACTGTATTATCTCTGTTATATGATCTAATCTTCTCTCTTCTGTCGGCTCTGTCGGGCTGAGGCAGTCAGACTGGAATGTGCAGGGCTGCTTGTGATTGGATAGAAGCTATACACACCCTGTCCAGGCCCCCAGCAGGCTCTGTATGACTCACACACTCTGCTTATGTGAGCCTATTACAAGCTGGTTAGTTTGTTTGTAAACACTGCCTAAAACTGGCAATCACATGCCAGGTTTGCAGCAGAGAGTGGCAGAAACAGCACAGAGGGGTCCAGGAGTACATAAGGAATAGAATGGTATGCTTTTTTTTGTAAGAATTTTAGAGTTCAGATTCTCTTTAAGAAAATTGATTTTAAAAAAAATTCAAAGACATTTTTTTTTTTGGGGGGGGGGGGGGGGGGGGGACTTGCTAAATAAGAGCGAAGGGGTTTTCTGGATTTTTCTTCATGTTATGGGGCTCAAAACATTATTTTGAGAATGTTTATCAGAATATGTAATGTATCTCTGGTGTATAATTTTGACACCCTTTTCTAGGCGTACATGGCATATTGGCGTGGAGGGGTTTTGGCGTAAGGTGAGCCGAACGACAGCTCGCACTGCTGAGGCACAAATTCGGGGGTGTTAAATACTATTCCCCCTCCGAGTCGTCGCAACTCGGAGGGAGAAATAATTCGGAGTCCGGCAATCGCCGGATCGCAGAATTACCTGTGTGCGGGGGGCAGACTATAGCATTACTTCTACCCTATAGCCACGCCAAGTTTCGGTGATTCGCAGCTCGTGGGAAGCGCTGAAAAACCCGGCTTCATTTTCTAGGTTGCTGGAATCAGTACCTTGTAGTCAATTCAGCAGTTGTACGTTTCAGATTCCTATTATTGTTGTCATTTATGTACCTCTTTTGCCATCTAGTGGTAGAATTTGAGTAATTACCTCAGTAATGGACCATCCCGAGACTTCCCAGATTGTACTGGACCCCACCAGAGTGGCCCAGGACCAGGGGCAAACCCAGGATTTTCAAGGGGGGGATTCTTGAAAGGTTTCCCTCAGCCACGCACCATACAGTATAATAATATGGTATAACATCATCCTGAGTACACATAATGCAATTTCCCATCCAACTGACAGGATCTGACAATTATTTCCTAAATGTCCGATCTGCTCCCGATTGACAATGGGATCGATCAGGAGCAGTTTGGAGACAGATAATAATGAGGACAGCCGACATTGGTGATGAAGGGGAAAGTGAAGCTCTCACACAGCAGGGCACGGGGCTGTGCTTATACCTGACTCTGTTGAGTTCCCCAGAGCTGCCGCATGCTCTGCACACACGCTGCTGCTCCATCCACGGTTGCCATCTCATCCTTTTAAGTACTGGCACATATGAATTATACATGCGTTGTGGCTAGTAGATGCAGTTTAAGCACTGATTATGTGTGAGTAGCCCCAGAACCTGTATAACTTAGTTGTGAACCTGTATAACTTAGATGTGTCTGTATTTAAATAGATGAGGTGACAACCCTAGCTCTTGGTCTGAGGGGGGATTCTGGGCAGCTGTAATCCCCCCCCTGCGTTTGCCTATGAGGACCCTCTCCTTCTTGTGGCCGTTATCCTGTCCGAGTACTAGCATGGACAAGTAAGGTCTGCACGTGCCCAGTAGACCAAAGCATGGAGGGAAAAAGCAGAGTACGAGCAGCTTCATTCTACTGGGCATGTGCAGACTTTACTCACCATATTCAACAAGCTCTTGTCAGATAGGTTTAGAGGGACCCAGTGCTGGAATGGAGGGCTTTAGGTGGATCAGGGAAGCCTCTGGACTATCTGCTTCTTGGAGTGATCACTGTGAGCCTATCCCATTGGCTCACATTGATGACAGGGTCAGGAGACAATGAAATCGGCTCACAGAACTCTGCCGTCATAGCAGAGCGAGGGGCCTGCGGTGATGTGTGAAGGGCGTGACCGGCAAGAGCGGTCGGTCCGTGCGGTGACTCATCGGTAAGCCCTATTTTTTGGTACCAAAACAGTACTTCCTGGGTCGTGGCTTAGCTTCCGATTAGAGGAAGCTTACAGAGGCGGGGAGCGAGGGGACAGAGGCGGGAGCCATGCAATGGAGGAGGAGGGGGAGGTGAACGGTGATTGACAAATATAAGGTAAACAGAAGGCTAGCGACAAGCAGATTGACGTGAGCGTGGCGCTATTTTTCAGGGGGACAGCAGAGCCGGGGGGAGGGGGGGACTGGCGGCGGCACCAGGAGGACACAGAAGCATGTCATTGTGCAGAGAACATGCCTCTGTGTCCTATTAAGATTTAGAAAATCTGCCTCGGGTTCTCTTTAAAGAGGAACTGTATGAATAATATCACTTTTTTTTTAAATAAAATTAATTTACACATTATTAAGTCAGTGTTTACCCATTATAAAATCTTTCCTCTCCCTGATTTACATTCTGAAATATATCCCTGGTGGTGACGTGTTAATAGTCCTGCCATTGATCTGTACGGAATGTTCATTACTGAGAGTTCTATGCACAGAGAGAGATACTGTTTGCTTGGCAGTTGGAAAAAGCTGTTATTTCCCACAATGCAATGAGGTTTCAAGTAAACTGTCAGGACCATGGTCATGACTACAAGTTGGTAACCTGGAGACCCACCGTTCCTGGAAGCATCAAAGCATTCCTGAACTGAGTGGCACCAAATGAAATTACTAACAGTGGCATGTTGTAGCGCAGAGGTCCTCAAACCCTTCTGGAGCCGAGGACCGCTTTGATGCAAGACATTCTTTCCAAGGCCCGGCACACCGGGATGGGGAGAAATCAACAGCATAAAAGATGATTAAGTGTACATAATATTATTATTGTGCGTTTTGCGGTAAAAATCGCCACAAAAACACGTAGTGAGTACAAGCCTTTGGGGCTGGTTTACATGGATGGCAGTGCTTACCATTTAAGTGCTGTCCAATACCACTGTTTCCTGTCATATACAGTTTTTTTTTTTTTTCTCTTTTTCCCCTTTTCCCTCTCTTTTCTTTCCATTCTTTTTTCCTTTCCTTCTTTCTTTCCTTTTTTTTTTCTTTTTGCAAACAATCAGCAGCTCAACGAAAGCCATGTCCCAACCTGTTAACTTGGCTTCATCAGAGACCTCCTGTAGTTGGGAGTAATTTGCATCATAGTTTGCGTTAACATCTTTATTATATAATCGACTAAGCTAAAAAACAAAAAACAAACACTAGTTCCTCTGAATCCAATCCCACCCCTCCCCTCTACCGCCGAAACTTGTTTTAGACCCCCCATCTTATTCCTGTCCGCACTTCATTACTAGCTACAAGGGCCTATTGCTTCCTTTGCCGTAGCAAATGGACACATAAGGCGATAGATAACTCCCACCCCTTCTTCCACCTCCTACTTCATTCCTCTTACCACATCCATTCACCATTTACCTATACATTCACCCCATCCAACTATCCATTAATTCCGGGACTGGCCTCTTCCACCATTAAATTCAAATTATAACCTACTATTCCATAGTATACACATTTCTTTCCCTATTCTACAAGTAGGTTGTATTCTATCTTCTGCTTCTTCTACCACCTCATTACCTATTTCATCCTCCAAAATTGCTGTCATCTCAGTTACCCATTCCTGAACCGATGGTGCTCCTTGTGTTTTCCATAATTTTATAATAAGTTTCCTCGCAACTGCTGTTCCCAGGATCAACAATGACTCCCACACCTGACCCAATCCTTGAGCTCCATCCAGTACTCCAAACAGGGCCCCCATAATATCGATGGTTAATTGCTTAGTAAATTTGGTTTTTAAAAAATGTTCTACCTCCATCCAAAAATTCCTCACTATAGGACATTCCCACATCATATGTACCAAAGTACCGCGTTGATTAGTACACTTCCAACATAGATCATTTGCTATTAGGCCACTACTTGCCATCCTTGCCGGCAGGGCCGGATTTACCATAAGGCACACTAGGCACGTGCCTACAGGCGCCTGACTGGGTAGGGGTGGCTTTTAATAATGTCCCCATGACCCCATCACAATTAAAAACCTTAGACGCGATCCTCCATGACAGCGCCGTTCGCCCCGCCCCCTTACATCAGGATCTGGCAGCCGCAAATACAGTGAGGGGCGGGCGGCTAGTTAAAACACAGTCAGTCAATCTGTCCCGCTTTCCCTGCTCACTGGCCGCCGTATTCCTGCCTGGCCCTGCACGCAGCACTGCAACTTGCAAGCGAGCATCAGCTGCGTGCATAGGCGGCAGGGGGCGGCTCCTGTCAGTTTCTGCTGCCGGCTGGGCTGGGTTTGGGACTCTGGACAAAAACCACGTGGGCGACCAGGTCAGGCATCGCATATTCCAGGTAGGGAATTTAGCCTGCTGCCTGTTTGTGCTCACAGCCCTGAACGAGGGGGATAGAGAGACGAGGTAATCAAAAAGCTCCGCCCGCCCCTCTCTTGTGTGCTGTACACAAACGCAGTCGCAGCCAGACAAGATGTGTATTGAAGTGACAGGCGGGAGGGGGGCAGACGAAACTGCTTTGTAGCCGCCGCCTTCTCTACAGGGGGCTTCATGCTGCAACTTCTCCTCACACAGAGCGTGTTTGATGGACTGGTTGTTAGGGCTGTTAATATGTGTGTATATAGCTACTGTGGGAAGGAGGAGGGGGGGGGGGAGGATTCGGCTGCCTTTTGTGCCTCTGTTATTTTTTTTCCTACTCCTTGGGGGGTTGGGGTCGTTAGATGGCTGAGCAAACAGTTTGCATTCAGTTTTTCCACTGAGGTGTGTGTCTGTGTGTACAGTGTGTGTACAGTAAGTGTGTGTGTACAGTGAATGTGTGTGTGTGTGTGGGTATGTGTGGGTGTGTGCAGTGAATGAGTGTGTGTACTGTGAATGAGTGTGTGTGTTCACAGTGTGTGTGCAGTGAGTATGTGCACAGTGTATGTACAGTGAGTGTATGTGTATACAGTGTGTGTGTACAGTGAATGAGTGTGTATGTGCACAGTGTACAGTGAGTGTGTATTTTGAAGGTGCTCTGTGGTTGTATTCATTGCTTTTTTTTTTTTTTAAGTGGGAGCGGGGTGTCCGTGGTTGAAGGAATACTTTAAAAATGATTTTAACTTACCTGGGGTTTCTTCCAGCCCCCTGGACTCATCCTGTGCCCACAATGTCCTCCTGGTCCCCTCCGGCCAGCTGCAGCAAACTCCGCAAAGCTGGCTGGTCGCCAACTGTCGGTGGCTACTGCGCATGTGTGGCCCTGAGCTGCATGCACCCTGATTACACTCCCGGGAGCATTCTTCACAAGTAGCTATTTCAGCGTACTGCACATGCACAGAACGCTCCCGGTCACAGGAGCGCAGTCAGGGTGTTCACGGCTCGGAGCCGCTCTTGCGCAGCCGCTGACTCTTAGCAACCAGCCAGCTTTGCAGCGTTCGCCACAGCTGGCCAGAGGGGACCTGGAGGATGTTGTGGGCACAGGATGAGTCCAGGGGGCTGGAAGAAGCCCCAGGTAAGTTCAAATAATTTTTATTTTTAGCTTAAGGCTGGTTTCACACCAGGACGTTGCGTTAGAGGAGACGTTAAGGTCGCATAACGTGCCCCTAACGCAACGCCTGGTGCTGTTGGAGCAGGACGCTACCAAGAGCTGCGTTACAAGCAGCTCTTGGTGCGCCTGCTCTGTCGGAGGCACTGCGGAGACCACGTGAGCGGAGCTCTCTGCATCACGTGGTCCCGCCAGCCAATCAGCGGCCGCTCCAAGAAGAAAATACTGCAAGTGCAGTGAATATTAAGTAGCCATGTGCCTGGCTACGTAGCGGCCTCTCTCCGCCCCCAAAATAAAAAAACCCCACTCGTACTGAGCATGTGCAAGCAGTCTAACGCGGCTCTGCCGCTTAGAAAGTACTGCATGCAGTACGTTGTCTGGTGGCGCAGCATTACTATGTAACGCAACGTGGGCACTGTGAACAGCCCATTGATTTTTCATTGCTGTGCGGTGGGGTGCGTTACAGGCTGCTCTAACGTGCGCCTGTAACGTCCCACTGTGAAACCAGCCTAAAGGACAACTGAAGTTAGGGGGATATGGAGGCTGTCATATTTCTTCAATTTTAAGCAATGCCAGTTGCCTGGATGTCCTGCTAATCCTCTGCCTCTAATACTTGTAGACACAGACCCTGAACAAGCACGCAGCAGATCAGGGGCTTCTGACATTGTCAGATCTGACAGGATTAGCTGCATGCTTGTTTCTGGTTTAATTCAGACACTGCTGTAGTCAAATTGGTTCAGCAGGGCTGTCAGACAGCTGGTATTGTTTAAAAGGAAACAAATATGGCAGCCTCCATATACCTTTCACCTCGTTTGTCCTTTAACCCCCTTGGCGGTATGAAAAATACCGCCAGGGGGCAGCGCAGCAGTTTTTTTTTAATTATTTTTTTTAAATCATGTAGCGAGCCGAGGGCTCGCTACATGATAGCCGCTGCTCAGCGGCATCCCCCCAGCCCCGCCGATCGCCTCCGGCGATAGGCGATCAGGAAATCCCGTTCAAAGAACGGGATTTCCTGGAGGGCTTCCCCCGTCGCCATGGCGACGGGGCGGAATGACGTTACCGACGTCGGGACGTCATTGGGAGACCCGATCCACCCCTCGGCGCTGCCTGGCACTGATTGGCCAGGCAGCGCTCGGGGTCTGGGGGGGGGGGCGCGCGCCGCACCGGATAGCGGCGATCGGGCGAGCGGCGGCGGCGATCGGGGTGCTGGCGCAGCTAGCAAAGTGCTAGCTGCGTCCAGCAAAAAAAAAATTAAGTAAATCGGCCCAGCAGGGCCTGAGCGGCACCCTCCGGCGGCTTACCCCGTGTCACACACGGGGTTACCGCTAAGGAGGTTAAGTATTCCTATAAAAATGTTCCTTGAAGGGAAAAAAGTGCCCCCGGGGGGGTATTATCTCAGGAGGCGGAAGCCTCTAGATCAGGCATGGGCAAACTCGGCCCTCCAGCTGTTACGGAACTCCAAGTCCCACAATGCATATGTGGCTGTCAGACTCCTGCAATGCATTGTGGCACTTGTAGTTCCTTAATAGCTGGAGGGACAAGTTTGCCCATGCCTGCTCTAGATCCTAAAGAGACTTCCCATCCTCTTCAGCATAAGGGATCCCTACATTGCCTAGTGCAGGGAGAGCCATCTCTCTGCTTCTCCCCACATCCAACTAATTCTACAGAAGAGAAATCCATAACATGGGGGACAGGCCAGAATTGGAACAGTCCAGCGTTTACCTGTATACTTGCATTCAGGGCAAGCAGCTGTGCCGGTCTTTTGTACACCACCCTATACTTTATAAAGACAGGGGTGAGGTTGTTGCCTACTTAGGCTATCATTCATGATCAGTCTGTCGGTAAAGAGAATCAGTGCGGGAAAACACCGCTGGTGGATTTTTAGACTTCTGGGTGGGCATTCGTAGAAAAGTAGCCATGTGCGAAAGCAGTGCGGAGATTCCCCGAACTAAGCTGGCGGTAGGCAGGCGGTAGGCTTGTGGAGACACGGAAGCTGCCGAGTTGATACATTTCTCCGTGTTTCGCTCTGCTGCAGCTGCCTGGGAGGTCTGTGTGTCTCCATTCACTTACATTGGTATCGCCACATCAGAGGGAGCGGTACTTTCCGACCTCACACCGCTTGCGGTGATCTTCATGAATGAACATTTTGCTACATTTGTTCCGATAATCACCGCACAAGGTGGTGATTTATCACTCTGATTGGTAGTGTCATTTTTCCATGCGGAAAGAGGCTTTATGAATGCTGACTTTGCTAACTGGTCGGTAAAGTCAGCTGTTTTAAGCATTTCCCCATGCGGAAATGCTTTATGAATGATAGCCTTAGCGTTAAAATCTACTGATCACTGTCTACCTTCCACTAGAATTGACAGGTTACTGCCTGCCTGCCACTAGAGTCTGCCTGTTTGCCACTAGACTCAACAGATCACTATCAGCCTGTCCCTACACTCAACAGATCACTACACTCAACAGATCACTACCATCCTGTCACTAGACTCAACAGATCATTACACTCAACAGATCACTACCAGCCTGCCGCTAGACTCAACAGATCACTACCAGCCTGCCGCTAGACTTAACAGATCACTACCAGCCTGCCGCTAGACTCAACAGATCACTACAAGCCTGCCGCTAGACTTAACAGATCACTACCAGCCTGCCGCTAGACTTAACAGATCACTACCAGCCTGCCGCTAGACTTAACAGATCACTACCAGCCTGCCGCTAGACACAACAGATCACTACCAGCCTGTCGCTAGACTCAACAGATCACTACCAGCCTGCCGCTAGACTCAACAGATCACTACCAGCTGGCCATTAGAATAGCTGATTAATCAAGGTACTCAAGTCAGGTTAGTAGGTATAGACTGACTGAATCTGATTTGCCATGTGCAAAGTAGTGGTAAAGCCCCTGCTAAACTTGTGTGGTTTTTATTTTTCTTGGCTAAAATGATCATTGGTTGATGGTGTTAGGTGAAAAAATAGTGTGTACAGGTGTACCCCAATGTCATTAACTTCTCCTTCAACTACAGATTGAAATTGACCCATCAAATGCCATTGCAGCTGATTTTGATTGGGTTCACTTTCAATCTGCAGACTAATCGTATTTACATCAAATCACTAATCATCCATATTCCCTACCACCATCTTCCTATCACTAGAATATACCGATCACTAAAATCTACTTATTATTGCCTCCCTGTGGTTAGAAAACTATCACAATTTGTGTTATTAGTATAATTTCTTTGTGATTTGTATTATCTACTTGTTGGTAATAACAGTCTATATTTGGTTAATTTAGCATGTCAATGGCAATATCTGAATAATGTTGGTATTCTCTACTTGGCATTGGTAAAATCTGTATTACCTTGCATGGTTTTATTTTTAAGAATAGATGGCGTGAGTTGTATCTGAAGTAATCCAAATTGAGTGGAAGATCTTATCCCATAACCTCTTATCCAGTTTTAGGCCTACCTCTTTTTCCCATTTGGTCACATATGCGGGCAATGTCCTATGTGAGATCTCATCTAGTAAATTATTGATCTTTGATAGCGCCTTTGATGGTCTAAATTTTCTCAAGAACCACTGTTCATATGTGTTTATATCCTGTCTTAACGCTACGTGTTTCCTTATATACTCTCTCCAGAAACTAAGGAGTTGTACTTTGCTAAAGGCTGTTAACTCCCCTCTATCTAGGACCGATATGATATTTAGTTTTTTACAACCTATAATGTGAATAAATCTCATATCTGTATCTAGTTTATTGGCCCTACACCAAGCTCTGTCTTTAGCTGGAGCAAAATCCGGGTCAGCTGCAAGAGTCATCATCATCGGGGAAGGACCTTCACTAAGGTTCCATTGCTTAATTATCCCCGAAAAGATTTCTAATGACGGTGTCAACAATGGGTGCGAGGTAGATAGAACAGCTCGTTTAATTTTTTGTGGTACCCATGACTCAAATGACTCACGGCGCAGATCGTCACTCTCCAGTCTTACCCAAGTTCTACTATTATCATCAATTCTCAGTTCTAATACCCGTAACAAGTGAATACCCACATAGTATCTGTATATATATATATATATATATAAACCACGCCCCCTTGAGAAAGCCGGAAGCCGGCGAAACGTCGGGGGAGCCGCACTTTCCCTGCATGGGACGCCACGCCGTCCCGATCTTCACCTAGCCAGTTACCACAGCTCTGTCCGGCAGCCACCCGGCCATGCATGCTATCCGGGTGAGCCTACCATCAACCACACTGCCTGGACCCTGAGTACTGCCGAGTTCCTGTTATTCCAGGAAACATATGCGGATTACTACCACCATCCAGCATTGATATATCAGGCCATCATCAGGAGCCCTCTCAATCACGAGATCGAGATGAACTGACAGTAGCTCCACAGCGGGCCTTCAAGGTGTTGGTGAGACAAGCTTGGCTTTGACATTGATCACGCTGTTTGTTTGCTGCGCTGCCATGCGCTTATACAGTATGAGCTGCTGCTAATAGTGCCTGCCTTTTGTGCTACACGTGCTTACGCTATTGTTGTCTGCTAGTGACATTTGATCGATTTCCATCAGCCTGCACGTTCATGTCAGTTTTTCATTCCTTTCTGATGACAGCCAGTATCCAAGTCCTTTGATGTTATGAGAACTTTTGCCTCTTTTCAATGCTGACGCCAACTGGACTGTTATTTCCATCTTAGAGTTAGATGCCGGCGTACGGATGTGATTGCATGTGGACTGCCTGGGTGGATGAGTTGTGACGGGGTGGCCATCCCATGTGCTTTTAATTTTTTCAGTAATCTTCTTCAATAAATTTTGATATGACATTTGGCATATGTTTGTAATAACTAGTGTTTATTTATTAACTTAACTATCTGCCTGGGTAACATATACCCTGCTCTTTCTATTATCACTGCCACTATATTGATTATTAGTATCTGTATATATCCGGAGCAGCCAAACCCCCATACCTCTTACCTCTCGAGATCATGGAGTACGACAATCTGCGCCGAGTCCTAGACCAAATGAATTTTTGTAATATGGCGCTACATTCCTCAAACCATCTACCCGGGAGGGATATAGGCACACACTGCAATCGGAACAGCATCTTCGGTAAGATCATCATCTTAATAATCGCAATTCTTCCCATAATATTAAAAATTGAGCGATCCCAATTTTGTAATGCCACTTTACTTTCACTCAAAATATTCCCAAAATTACAGTTGTACAGATCCTGTGAGTGTGCGCATACATTCACCCCCAGATATCTGATCGATTTTTTTTCCCATTGGAACCCGGAGTACTCTATGATAGCTTCTTTTGTCTGTGACGAACAGCCCAAGTCCAAAACATATGTTTTTTGTCGATTTAGTTTGTAGTTCGTTTCTTTACTATATTCGACAAATAAGCTCAAACATTTTTCCAATGAACTTTTAGGCTCAGACAAAGTTAAGAGTATGTCGTCCGCATAGGCTATTATCTTAACTTCTTCATTTCCCACTTTAATACCTTTTATCTGAGAATCCAATTGTATACTCCTGATTAATGATTCCAGACAGAGATTGAACAGCACTGGGGAGAGGGGACAGCCCTGTCGTACCCCATTTGTTATCCCAAATGGTTCTGAAATATAGCCATTTATTTTTATTCTGGCTGATTGATTACTATATAATTGAGCTATTTTAGATATAAATAATGGCCCTAGTCCGATCTTCTTTAATGTGTTTATCAAGAAAGATCTTGACACTCTATCAAATGCTTTCTCTGCATCTATTGCCACAAGTATTGCTTCTTTTTTACTGGCTCTAAATCTATGTGCGACATCAATGGCCGTATAGATATTGTCTTTCATATGCCTATATTTCCTAAATCCCGACTGTTGTTCCCCCAGGACCAACTCTGCCGCCTCTTCCAATCTATTTGTTAGTATCTTAGAGTAGATCTTAATATCACAGTTAATGATGGAGATCGGGCGAAAGTCCGAACAATTCAGGAGTGATTTGCCCTCCTTTGGTATTAAAGAGATTATAGCTTCATTTGTTCTATCAGAGAATATCATCTCACGATCATCTTCATTAACCATTGCACAAAAGAACGGAGCCAAAGACTCTGAAAATTGTTCAAAGAATTCCAATGGGAATCCGTCTTGCCCCGGGCATTTCCCCTTAGCAGAAGACTTAATTGCTCTCAAAAATTCTTCTTTTTCTATTGGGGCTTCCAGTGACTCTTTTAACTCTTTTGTAATATGTGGCATGTCAGTTTTATCTAAAAAAGGACACTCATTTTCTGTTCCCAAACTACTGTTTAGATTATATAGCTTTTGATAATAATGCACAAATGCTGTACCTATCTTTTGCGTTGAAAATTGAAGATCACCTCTCTCATCCTCTATCTTTTCAATAAACACTGTACTTTTTTCTTTTTTTAGTAAGGATGCCATAATTTTTCCTGATCTATTCCTTCCAATTCTGTATTTTTTCCTAGTATCTTTATAATATTTTAGACATTGATCATCTAATAACTTATTAATCCGAGTTCTGACAGTATTCCATTTTGACCGGACAGGTTCTCCCGGACTTTGTTTGAGAATCATTTCTAATTTATTATACTCATCCAATAACTTATTAAGCTCACTTTTTTTTTCTCTTGTTTTCCTTGCATTTATTTTAATAAATATGCCTCTTAATACGCATTTTAGCGTGTCCCATAATAAACTATGTGATATACTGGGGGAGCAATTAAATTCAAAAAATTCCTTTATAGCATTTTGAATCTCTCCTATAACCTCTTTATCTTTTAATAATTCTGTCTGCAAACACCAACTTTTGGGACCATGAATCTCGCTAAAACCGTTTATGGACAGTCTTACTGGGGCGTGATCTGAAAAGGATCTATTACCAATACTTATATCCACTATGTCTCGGAGTTGGTCCTGGGGGATCAGAAAATAGTCAAGACGCGAGAACATATTATGCGTTTCAGAGTAATAGGTATAATCCTTAATTCCCAGATTAAATATACTCCAGGCATCCATCAATTTGTGAGATTTTATTAAATCCAGGCATACATCTTTCTCTTTTTTTGAAATGTTCCCAATCCCCCCGGTGCTGTCCAAACTCATATCCATGGTCATATTAAAGTCGCCTCCTATAATAATTTTCCCTTTCCCCCTCTGTTTTACTACGCCCAAAATTTTTTTTATAAATTTAGTTTGTCCTTTATTCGGGGCATAAATATTAGCCAATGTTACTGCATGACCCTCAACTTTACCCAATACTATCACGTATCTAGCTTCCACGTCTTTATATATCTCTTCTATCATAAAATTTAATTTCTTATGGAAAATGATCGAAACTCCTCTGGTTTTTTTAACTGAATTTGCATTGTTTATGCAGGTCGTGTATTTTTTATTTAGTAGGGATGGGATCTTCCCTTCTTTAAAATGTGTCTCTTGTAAGAAGCCTATATCAATATTGTTTCTATTTAATTCTTCTAAAATTCTACTCCTCTTTAATGGCGAGTTTGCACCTCTGACATTCAATGTTTCAATTCTTAGAACATTCATTTTTATTTATTATAGAAAAGTTAAAAATCCGTGATATAGAGGCCAGACCCGGTTCATACATACTAACCATTCATTCCTCATGCAACCAACAGCAAAGTCATTATCAAATGGTCGGCCGCACCAGATTTTTTTAAGTGGTCGACTTGTGTCTCTGAGACACTCTTGCCCACGCATTGATCTTATAGATCTCAATGCGTTGGCGATAGCTAGGATTGCTACTACCATGGAATGACGGGGATATATTACTATACCCTCTTAGAAAGAGAGAGAGAGAGAGAGGGAGAGAGGGAGAGAGAGAAAAAGAAAAAAATGCATGTCGGATAAGTAAGGGGAAGACTCCTATCTACTAGTCAATTCTTAGTCAAGACAAGTTCTGTGGTCTTTCCCATCGCTCTATTTTCACATCGTCTAGCCCTAAGAATGATAGCACTTCAACTATCGGATCACCATCTTGGATAGAGAAGCTTTTTCCATCTACGGTGATGAAAATTGATAGGGGGAAGCCCCATCTATAGCGACCTCCCTTTTGTTTTACAGCCTCTAGGATGGGCTTTAATAACCGTCTTCTTTGAATTGTTCGTATTGAATTATCATGAAACAGTTCAATATTGTATCCTTGATACTGCAGCCGCCCCTTGGTCCTGGCGGTATTCATCAATTGCTCTTTTTTCTTAAAGAAATGTATTCTACATAGTACATCAAAGCTTCTCCCTGTACTGATAGTTCTTTCTTTTCCTACCCGATGCACTCTGTCGAGTTCAATAACTGCCGGGGATTTTTCTCCCAGAATCTCTGCAAACATATTTTGCACAGTAGCATATAGGTCTTGAGGGGGAACCGTTGCTGGAATTCCCCTAATCTTGATGTTATTGCGTCTCCCCCTATTCTCCAAATCATCCATTTTACAGCTTAGGGCCCATAACTGCTGTTCTTGTGCCAGTAATTTTTCTGACAGACGTTTAGTATCTGGGCCTAGTGACTCCACCTCTTTTTCTAGGGCTTCCATTCTTTCTGTTATTCCTGCAATTGCTTCCTTAATTGGTCTCATTTCTTCGACCACTGCTTCCTTAATGGCTGTCTGTACCGTTTCCACCATTGTTGATTGGATCCCTATTGAAAATTCTTTTAGGATTTCTCTCATTTTTATTTCAGAGATTCCTTCAACCTTTCTTTCTCCTTCTATTAAATTAGTTTTTTCTTGTTTTGTCTGTTTCTTGTTCGGGGTTTGTATTTCAGCTGTTTGTATTCCCTTCCTCTCTGTACCTCCTGGACTAAGGGCTTTGCATGCTTCATTTAATCTTCTAATATGAGTATTAATCTCCTTTGGTGTAACCGCACCATGTGCCCCCATCAATAAGCGGGGGGAAGATATAGTTGCTCTAGGAGGTGTAACTACTTGTTTCGTTTGTTTAGATTGACCATCGTTCTGAGGGCTTGAACTGAACCCAAAATCATTTAGGTCTCTTTCCTGCTGATTAGCCCTCGTTCTGTTTTTAACTACTTTTGCCATGCTGGAACTTATGTATCTCAGCAACAATTCAGCCTCACCCGGCAGTTGCTATAGCCTCCTCCCACTCCGTTGATATTTCAGTTCTTAGGGCCTGGATCTCCTTGAAATAAAGATTTAGTAATGAGACTATTTTAGTTCACAGTATCAGTGGTCAGAGGCGGAAGACTACCCTAATCAATAATTTGTTCTTCTAATATTCCAATGGGAGGTACGGTAATTTATTGAACAATAATAATAAATAATGGCAATAGGAAGTGGTGGTTTCCTAAGAGGGTAAGTATAACAGCCTAAATGTTATGACTGTGTTGTAAAAAGCTTATGTCATAAATCTGGCAGTTGTCATTGCTGCTCTTTCCTAATGATTCCCCACAATGCGACTATGCGTTTGACTTCTGTCTGAGGAAGGCCTTTCCTCTCTCCCTTCCTCACCCCCCCCCCCCCCCCCGCTCCCTCCCCCTCCACCAAGCAGCTAAATTAGGTCTCTAATACTTCAAAAGGTGGATAGGGCAGAGCAGTAGGCAATAATAATAAAAAGTAATAGGTAGTAATAGGTAGTAATAGGTATATAATGCTGATAAAGAAGTAGTTTCATCTGAGTATATGGAAATGATGTTTCTATCTATTGAGATCTATTAATATTTAAATCAGATTTTTAATCTCTCAGATCCAGCAATACAGCAATACACCCATAGCCGTTAAAACAGCACTACCAGCTCACACCAGCACACACTCAATCAATATAAATTAAGGATCAGGCAATACCGCAACGGCTATAGTGCATATATCGATACCTACCACCCTGCAATGCTCATCAAGCATACAAGGGTATTAGGCAGATGTATTAACAGATATATAAACGCTTACAGTACTCAGCAAGCAAGTGCACTAAGCCCTACAGTGCTCAATCACATCACCTCCCCAGTGCCCTCACAACCTCATAGCCTCTTCGCCAGCGGCCACAAGACTGTATGCAGATATTAAACAGGTATTAGGTACAGATACAAACACAGATATAGATGTTAGGCAGGTAGCTAGACAGCTACTAGATACTGGTACTATATACTGATACTGCTACCGGTACTGGGTAAGCATCAAGCACTAAATACAAGTGCTGCTGGTTACACGTGCTAAGTACAAATAATGACAAGTAATGACAAGTAATGACACTAAGTATGACACTAAATAGTAATGGTAGTGGAGGTGGCACTAAAGTGGCACTAAAGTGGCACTAAATAATACCAGTGGAGCTGGTGCTGCCCTATTGCTGCCCAGCTATCAATCAGCTCATACGCTCATGTATCGAGCCCGGCTCACCCACCACCCTCCACCATAATATACCCCCATATCACCATCTCTTGAAGTGCCAGAACGGGGACAGCTGGTCATATACAGTTTTTTAGACAAAAAACACCTTTTTATTCCTAGTTTTAACCGACCCTGGAAGCAACATACACTTACTGTGTGTACGCAAAAACCTCCCCATAGCAGTGGTGCACAGTAAAGTACCAAAAATACAAAAAGAAGAAAGAAAAAGATTAAGGGGGGGAAAAAACTACAGATAATAACACCCCATCCCCCCTTTGTACCCGAGAGACTGATCACCATTAACCTCCCAGTCAGTCACTTAGCAATGCAATCAGCAGGATAATCCATCCAAAAATATATATTTCACATTGCAATATTGCTAGCAATGGGAAATGTACCTGCTTGCTGTAATGTAATGCACCCCACTCATCTCTATAACAAATTGCGCAGGTGCTCTGTGTTACAGAATTGCCCATCATCCACAACAAGTTCGCTGCCTCTGACTGGGCATTTTTACAGGGAGGACGGGACTGGAGGCTCTGAAAAAAGTCATGCAAACCAGCGACAATTAGCTGCTGCTCATGGAGGGGGTGGGCCGCGATGAAGGGGGGGCGGGCCATGGACATGCGAGAGAAGCCCAGTGGCTGATGGAGGGGGCGGGACTGCTCTACCGGCTCGCATGCATGAGTGGAGGCTAGTTACTGCTGTGACTGCACTGCAATGAGGCAAGAGAGCCGCGGCCCAGTATAACACCTCCTGCGGACCGGCAATGGGCCACGGACCGGGGGTTGGGGACCCATGTTGTAGCGTATATCATAAAAAGGTGCTCAGAAATGTGGGCGCCCAGTGATCTCGATAGTAATATATCTGGTATTTAATACCAATATTGTACTATTCAATTGTAAAAAAGATGGTAAAGTATTGGTATTAAATGACGCCTAATCCTAACTGTTCTCCACCCTGCTCAAACCCCCTTCCTGACACCTACAGGCCCGAATCCCGGTATTTATCCGGCACCTCGGGTGCCGAAATTTCCCTTCCTTGCCGATAAATTCAATCGTACCTTATGGATCAACCCAAATTTTCAGTGCTACCTTTCTGCTCCCCGCTGGATCCCCAACATCGTCAGTTTTATTTTTCGACTGGGGAGCCCTATTGAATACATAATTGAATACAGATAAGAGGCAGACCTCGTCCTCTTTCCACACCCTGTCCCTCCTTGTTCTGCCCATTTCCCCCCAGTCTCCACCCCTTTGATGCCCATTACCTGCCCCCAGATTCAAATCACTGAGCTGGGACATGAAGGAGTTGGTCGGGGGCATAACTAGAAATCACTTCCCCCCCCCCCCCGAAAAACTTTGGGTGGAGCCTCTCTATGAAACTTTGGATGGGGCCCCCTAATACTCCCAACCCCTTCCCCCCCTCACCGAGTGCACAGGTAAACTGAGAACCAATGTACAGTTAACTTAGATGGAGTCATTAGAACAATTGTGCAGAGAATAGAAAGCTTTTTCTTTCTGTGCCCAGACTCCTCTAGCATCACTACAGAACACAGCACTTGGCTGCACACTGAATTGGGACTGTCTACAAATCTTTGTCTGCAAAACTTTGCGTGATTCCTTATCAGTGGCTGAGCTGATGCAGACATTAGAACAATTGTGCCTAAAGCAGAACATTTTTTCTCTCCTTGCCCTTAAAGGAAACATCCAAGGAAATAAAAAAAAAGATCCACTTATCTGGGGCTTCCTCAAGCCCGTGGCAGCCGTCCTGTGCCCTCGACGCAACTCCGAAGGCTCCTGGGCTTCTCCGCTGCAGAACCCGACTTCGCCAGGTCGGGTCTCGGGTCGGCCTCTTCTACGCTCCACGGCGCGGGTCACGTTGCTCCAGCTGACGTCATCAGGACGGTAAACTGCGCAGGCGCAGCAGTTCTGCGCCTGCGCAGTACCGTCCTGATGACGTCGGCCGGACCTCGTGACCCGCGCCTGCAGTGGAGAATACCGGGAGCGTCCGGAGCTGCGGCGAGGACACAGGACGGCTGCCACGGGCTGGAGGAAGCCCCAGGTAAGTGGATCTTTTTAAAAAAAAATTCCTTAAACACTTATTTTAAGACGCGTACACACGCTGGACTTTGCGAGGCGGTCATTCTAACGACGTTGCACGTGAGTACAAGCTGTTGTCAGACTGATAAGTCTTATCTTATCAGTCTGATGACCCGTAGTTTGAAAAAGTCCGGTGTGTGTACGCGCCTTTAGTTGGCAGTCTCTCAGGATGGGGCCCCCTGTGCCTTCTGGGCCCTCCTGCGGCTGCATCTCTTGCAGGGTCTATTGTTACGCCCCTGGAGTTGGTTTCTATCACCAACAGTGGACAAATGGAACCAGGGAGGATCAAGCAAGGATACCGGGCTGATTCTACGGGAGGTATGACCATCTGTGGTAATATGACCAGGATTACTCCTCACCCAGTAACGTTTCAGCTGGAGTTATAGAAGTCTGTCACATGCCGCTATACATTGCTGGAGTTTACTGACAACACTCGTGACTGAGGTGGAGAATTGTAGGATGGATTTTGTGGACTGGCAGGCCCTGTGCTACAGACTGTATTACTTACCGTAATATTATCTAATCGTAATTGATTCAGTTGTGGTTTCACATGAACTTCATCATTATGGACTGAGAATGACATGGCCTCCTGTATTTATAGGAATAAGGCCTCTGACCCAATGTATGTACCTCTTCGTGCAAAACACTCATGAAAGCATTGATTGTCACAGCGTTACTGTGTATGCTGGAATATTAACCAAAGTTGCCCATAATCTCATCAATTTTCCCATTCGATGCCTTGCAGATTCGAATTATCTGCTGCATCGATTTCTAGCCGATTTGATCAGAGGGGTCGAAGCAGCTGTATATCGATGGCAGAAATCGACCAGTGTATGGCTATCTTAAAGGATACCCGAGGTGACATGTGACATGATGAGATAGACATGTGTATGTACAGGTGCCCAGCACACAAATAACTAGGCTGTGTTCCTTTTTTTTCTTTCTCTGCCTGAAAGGTATGGGTCAGACTACAGTGTGACACTCACTGATAAGAAATTACAACTATAAAACACTTTCCTAGTAGAAAAGAGATAAGAAGGGTCAACCGTTCATAGATTTTGGCTTTGGAATACTTCAATGAATGTGTCATTGAGGAAAAACAATAAAACAGTAAAAACTTAAAAAGTGGATTTAAATATAAAATAAAAACTGTGGACTATTTAAAAAGTCATTTTTTGGAAAAGGAGGATAAATACAATTGTTTATTTCATGAGTTTATTTTCACCTCAGGTGTCCTTTAACTTCATATTTTTCCCCCTTCTCCATATTTCTCATCCATTCAGGGCTCGTTTCCACTAGTGCGGCGTGCGCGAGACGCACGCCGGCACTGAGCGGGTGGGCGGGATCGCAGGCGAATCCCATGAGCCGTGCCATGCACGGCAATGGGATTCGCAGCCTCCGCCGCAAATTCTGCGGGGGGTTCCGGCCGAATCGCTCCCGCAAGCGATTCGGCCGCGGCGCCGTTATACCCTATGGCAGAGTTTTCCCGCGCGATTCATGTGCGGGGAAACTCTGCGGAATCGGGGCGGAAACCGCGATAGTGGAAACGGGCCCAAAGGCATTCATTGGAGTCGGTTTTTCTGCATCCAATCTGCGTGTAGTGGAAACAGGCCCTTACTCTATGAACATATACAAGTGAATGCATTCTTTTTTTTTTTTTCTTCTTTTACTCTCTCAAACAAGCAGTAATGAACGAAAATTATAATATTCTTTTTGCATTCATTTTTGTGAAAATAATGTTAGATTTGATTTTCGAATTCAATGTAAAAATATAGATTTTTCATGGTAAACATATTGATTTTTCATGGTAAAAATTTGCACAGTAAAAATAAAGTTTTTCGTTCCACAGGCTAAACGGCTCCTACGAGGCTCTGAAAGGCGGTCTCACCGTGGAGGCTCTTGAGGATTTCACCGGAGGGGTTGGGGAATTGTACTACTTCCAAAACGCACCCGGAAACTTGTTCCAAGTCATTCAGAAAGCCTTGCTGGCGAAATCTCTGGTCACCTGCAGCACGGTGCGTGGTACTTCTGTGGACAATCCAAAACTATGCTTTCTGCTTGAGCCAAATATATTGCTACAACAAACGTCACAAAAAAATGTGTACGAGGGTCATCAAGGATGTAACCACCATTTTCATTTAATCAATGAACAGTAAATGTGTTTTATTTTAGACATCCTGTATATCCTGTATATCCTAATAATTTCTCCACATAATCATCATTAATCATTTCCTTTATTTAAAGAGGGATTGTCAGCCGCCCACAAAATCAAATTCCATTTACCCACTACTGGGTTTATTTTGTAGTCTACATCCTGTCCCTGCATTACAAGCGTTCCAATATAATCAGAAATGTTTCTGCTTTACTGTATCTTATCTCAGTCAGCCTGACTCTATTTGGTACATTGCCGATGAGAAGGATGCTTGTCATCACCCCTCCCACATTCCTGCTCCTCACTGATTGGCTAAGGCCAGTTCAGTGAGCTGCTTAAATCTGATGTATGCTGTGCTCACATATGTTTACAAAGCAAGCTAGCTATGAAAAAAAAAGTAAGGGAGGAAATGACATCAGGATTAGCTTCAGTTAGAGGGAGTTAAGATGGAAAATGCCTAAAACAGTTTTCTTTTTATTTACTGTAAAAAAAAAAAATCACTAAAATCAAAACGTGAACAGTACAATACATATGCTAATAATAATAATCCAAACATTTATATAGCGCTTTTCTCCTGCTGGACTCAAGAGCTGCAGCCACTGGGACGCGCTCAGGAGGCCACCCTGCAATGTTAGGGAGTCTTGCCTTGAACTCCTTACTGAATAGGTACTGACCCTAGGCAGGATTCAAACCCTGGTTTCCCATGTCAAAGGCGGTGCCCTTAACCAGTACTCTATCCAGCCACTTGTAAGTAAGTAGAAAAAGTAGTTGTCTACTTACATATGTGTTTTTTTTTCCTTGGGATAGTGTGGCTGTCTCTACTGCTTCAAGGCTTTATCATATCTTTTTAAAAGGTTTTCAGTCCCTTTGTTGCAGTAGCAGCTCCTCACTTATGGGTTGGAGGGATTGGGAATGGGGGAGGGGGCTTTAAATTAATGCTGCAGAACAAACAATTACTGGCATTCTGCATTCATGTGACAAGCGGTGTAGGGAGAGAAGCGGTAATTCTGACAGATGCAAGTTACATTACGTAGAGAGAATAACTTGTGTGGCAAATAAAAGTAAATAAATTGTAACGATTGGTGTCAGCACGCAGAGAGAATCTGATTATTGGCGATCTGCAGTATCACCAAGAATGCAGATATATACCTGATTATTGATGATCTGCAGAATCACCGATAATACAGATATATTGCTAACCTCTGGACACCTATATAGTGTGAGTGTTTGGTGCAACAGTAATAACTTTGAGTGAGGACCACCCGAGGAGCAGGTGGTCCTTGGCAGTATGAGAAGTACCTCCCTTTGGAAGTGCAGATATCTTGCAGCAGCCTGAGACATCCAAGGGGGTGGAGTCCCAGGCTGAATAGCAAGAAGACCCGGTGACTAGTGACCCCTGGAAGATGGGCGTCACCAGCAGGTCTGGAGAATAACACAAATGATAATACAGTTCCCTAGTCTTGGGTGCGAGGTCCGTGGTCTCAGCACCCTGGAACTAGTCTGGAATATAACACAAATGATAATACAGTTCCCTAGTCTTGGGTGCGAGGTCCGTGGTCTCAGCACCCTGGAACTAGTCTGGAGTATAACACAAATGATAATACGGTTCCCTAGTCTTGGGTGCGAGGTCCGTGGTCATAGCACCCTGGAACTAGTCTGGAGTATAACACAAATGATAATACAGTTCCCTAGTCTTGGGTGCGAGGTCCATGGTCTCATCACCCTGGAACTAGTCTGGAGTATAACACAAATAATAATACAGTTCCCTAGTCTTGGGTGCGAGGTCCGTGGTCTCAGCACCCTGGAACTAGTCTGGAGTATAACACAAAGATAATACAAGTAATCTGGCTCAGTGTGAATTCCCAGGTCCTCCTGGTTCAAACACACTGTAGGATCTGACTATGGTCTGAATACTTCCACATAAGTGTTCGCAATGGCAGACATCCAGCTGGACTCAGCCGCCCCGCCCGAGCCACTCAGCCAATCAGGAGTCCAGCAGGAATCAGCTGATCGTCCGGATCAGCTGATACCTCTGCTGCTGGTATAAAGATCCTGACTTCTGGAGCGCGCGCGCGTAGCTCTCCAGCCTGTGTGAACTAACAGACCCAGCCACACCAGACGCATGCTGCCGCGTGCAAACCGCTGCGTTGGACGCGGAAACAGCCGCCTTACTGCCAGTACATGCGGTGGCTTTTCCGCGATCTCTCACATAAATGTTACTTTCTGGATGACCCTTTTATTTTTGCGAACATTTTCAATTTGAAAATAAAATAATGCATAAATTGCACATAAAGCGATCAGTTAAATGTCAGCTGTAAAAGCGAAACTGGTCAGAAACTAGAGAGTGGGCACTACTACAGCTGACTACCGTTGCACTGCATTTTTTTCCATGATCTTAGTTGTTGGGTCCTTTTGCACGGGACCCATGATGTAAGTATCTATTGCTTTTAATTCTCCAGTTTTTAGAAGAACCTTTTCTGAATTTAACTGAGTACTGACCATGTTCTCTGCTTCCTGTGGCTATAGCCACAGTGTTGTACTGTTGAGCACTTGGTGGCTGCATGAACTGTCAGATTGGAGGTTTCCTATTGGTGGCAGCACTGAGGTTGAATTGTTGGAGTTCTTTTGTAGTGTTGCCGTTTCAACGGCTACATTTCTGATCATGTTTTTGGAGCGCATGTGATTTTTTTGCTTTGTTTTTCCGATTTACAACCATATCATGATAACATGGTAATTGAAGTAGCCTTCTTCCATCCATGCCCTTCCATTTTTAGTTACTTTAATTACTTTTTAGTTACTTAAAGAGGAGCTGTTAGGTATAAGGTCTCAGAGAAAATAAACACATATATCAGTAGCTAAATATAGGCTGTACTTACATTACATATGCATTTCACTGCACACGTTTGGATTTCACAGAATTTTTATATAGTATATGCAGAGAATGATGCTCCTGACAGCTCATGGCAGGTTCCATGTTTGTCTGTCTCCTATGAAGCCAAATGTGTCGTCATGTCCTCCCTGCTTCCTGATCACAGAAAAGCTGGTACTGAATAACACTAGTGTGCAGTGAATATTAATTAGCCATGTGGCTAGGAACAATAGCGGACTCCTGCAGTGTACTCTGCCTGGAGATTTATCAGTGCTGTGCGCTGGACTGAGTTACATGCTATTGTTACTTGACCCTGTAACTTCTCATTAGCAGCCGAGGGGAGAGCCCCAGAATGCTTTGCAGTATGGTATGCGGCTTGCGTCTTCTTAAGAGCTTGGGAATAACAGCTTTGCTGATAAGCACACATCAAATGTAAGAGAGATTTTTATCTTCAGTAATGCCTTTTTGGCTTCCTTCTAAACTGTTTAACACAGGAGAATAGAGGTTTAAATTAGCTTTTGTAGCCTGACAGTTACTTTTTAAGGGACCTTTAGTTACTTTTTAAGCTCTCAGTGAAAATTGTGGCAGCAAACATGTTTGGTCGAAATAGAGAAAATCACAATCACAGCGTTCTTCACAGGCCATTAGGGTATGCTCAGGCTTGTAAGAAATGTTCAGCTTTCCTACTGATACTAAAAAACTAATAGAGATGCCCCAGCCTTGGAGAACTCATGGAGAAGCACATGATCAGTTTGATCAGCAGATAGATTTCTAAGCCTTTGATTTGCTGTGATGACTTCCTGGTTTATGATCATGACCAACAAATCAGAGGTTACAAATCTAGCAGCTGATCAAACTGATCATGTGCTTCTCCATGAGTTCTCCAAGGCTGAGCCATCTCTAAAAACTAAATATAATGGCTGATTTTCTATTAAATGATTTTTCAAAGAATTTAAATGAAGTTAAATCAAAGAACAGTAAACATACATATGTAATTAGAGTAAAGTGTCTTGTTCTCGTTGATGACAGAAATCAGAATCGGGATCCGGTGAGATTGTTGTGAGCACCAATGTGGTGAAGAATCACGCGTATTCCCTGACTGGCGCTGTAGAGGTAAACTGCTGCTATAGACGTTCCTCAGTGTTCCTCACCCGGAGATTAGATCTCATGGACTTGCGGTTTGTGTTCTGCAGGTCATCTATCAAGGAAGTACAGTCCAGATTGTCAGGGTGAGGAACCCCTGGGGTTATAAAGAGTGGAATGGCGCCTGGAGCGATAAGTAAGTTCTCTACCTTCTGTCAAAGGTCAGGCTAACCAAAAACAATTTTTCAATACCTACATTTTCTATTATAATTGCTGGTTTACCTAGTTTGATGCCCACAGACTGAAATGAGTATGAAACCACACCTGGCTGTAACGTCCTGAGGCAGAACCCCAAACCAATGATATATCATTGTGACAGGAAGGATTAGTGAGCCAAGCCAAGTCTTCAGTTTTCTTAGAACAGGCTTTCCTTTGAGGAACCATACGTCACGATCTCCTGTGTGAGGAATATTTGTTTCTTGCTGCCCATAGCCAACAGTCATACTTTTTGTTTCATTTGAAAATCAATTCTGTAAGCTGACAGCTGAAAGAAGGCCGAAAGTTTCAGGGGAACCGACAGACATTCTTACAACACAACGAGGGGGGAAATGCTGGTCACAGAGCCACAGGCTTCCTATTCCCCCACAGGACATTGAAAACTCAAGTAAGAAAAAATACAGACCTCAAATAAGGAGACAAGTAGCAGGTAGTTCCTTAGTATCACCCATTATATCTGTTCAGATTTGCTTTAAGGTCTAGCTTAAAGGACACCCGAGGAGAAAATAAATGAATTAAATAAACAATTGTATTTATCTTCCCTTTCCTAAAAATGACTTTTTAAGATATTCCACAGTTTTATTGTATGTTTAAATCTACTTTTTAAGTTTTAACTGTTTTATTGTTTTTGCTCAATGACACATTCATTGAAGTATGCCAGAGCTAAAATCTATGAACTGTCGACCCTTTTTTATCTCTTTCCTGCTCTCAGAAGCCATTTTCTGCTAGGAAAGTGTTTTATAGTTTGAATTTCTTATCAGTGAGGGTCACACTGTAGTCACTTCCTGTCAGAGTCAGGACTGAGTCAGCCACTTACATACCTGATATTTAATTCTTTCAGACCGAGAAAGAAAAAATGGAACACAGCATAGTTATTTGTGTGCTTGGCACTGTACATACCCATGTCTATCTCATCATGTCACATGTCACCTCGGGTATCCTTTAAGACTTTCCTGAAGCAGGCATTCACTGATCATACATAGCTTTCCCGTGTTTTTGTTATATAAAATAAACATTTTTTCAGCTTAGATTTATACTGTAAAAGATAGTGCCACTGATATAAAATACAACTCCAAGCATGGATGTGAAAATATCATCTGATATTTCCTTGTTTATGCAATTTTTTTTTGTTTCCAGTAATTCTACAGCATCCATAAAACGTAAGGCAACATTTGTCTTTTATAGTTACATAGTTATTTTGGTTGAAAAAAGACATACGTCCATCGAGTTCAACCAGTATAAAGTACAACACCAGCCTGCTCCCTCACATATCCCTGTTGATCCAGAGGAAGGCGAAAAAAGCTCAGGGATCACCATAACGTGCCCTTATCTCTTACAGCTCTCCGGAATGGAATGAAGTTGATGGAGATGTAAAAGCTCAACTCAACTTGCAGTGTGAAGATGGAGAAACCTGGTGAGATGTATAGAAATGCCTAAATTACATAGAAAAGTGAACAAACTTTTTTTCTTAAGCTGGCCACTAATGGTCCAATTTTTAGGGAAAAATCGTTCGAGCGATCAGAAATTCTGATCGGACGAAAAATCGTTCACTACACCATCAACTAACCAATCATTGCTTCCTATCTATCACGACCACCAAGAAAATCCAAATTTTCGTTCGACGAAAGTTCATTCGGGCGACATTTTTTTCACTCGTTCATAATCGATTGTGTCCACCAATGGAGTTTATTTACAACCAATCCGATCCGAATTTCTGATCGCTCGAACGATTTTTCACTAGAAATTGGACCGTTAGTGGCCAGGTTAACACTTATTTCTGATTAGTGGGAACTGAGTAAGAGAGGCAGCTGTAGACCTGTGCACCCTAATTTCCTCATCATCCCTGGTAGGGATGATCGTAATCTGCTAATTACGATGAAGCAAAATTTCACATAATTTTTCACAATTACGGCCATATGTAATTACAATTTGCACATTCAATTGATTTCAGGTAATCTATTCGTAATTTCATGAAATTATGCCAAATTTTGAGTAATTTTGTCCCAAATTTAGTGGTTAATAGCAGAGCCTCCATATGTGCTGTTGTCATTAAAATTGCTACATAATTTTTCAAAAAGACCCTGTAGTTTTTAAGATAATCAATTTTGAAAATGCAAAGGAATAAGGGTTTTTAAACTTAGGAAAATGTCACTTTAAAAACATTTTTCCTTTGCATTTTCAAAATCGATTATCACAAAAACTACAAGATCTTTTTGAAAACATTTTTTGACTTGTTCCCACTCTTCCCCTTAACATAGGTAGTAATTCTGGTAACAACAGCATGCTTTGCTATTAACCGCTAAAGTCGGAATGAAATTACTTGAAGATTACGAAAATTTGGTTCCTGATTGCGTTTACATACAAAATTCATTATGATTTTTCCCAACATTTTGTATTACGAATTTGCATTGTAATTACGATACAAAATTACGATTAACGTGAGATTCGTGCTCATCACTAATATCTGGCCAAAAAATCACCCACCTTATCACTAAGCAGAGGCTAAAAGGGTCCTGAAAGCCCTGTGTTTGCAGCATGACACAATACCAAATCATTTCTACTTGGTACTTCAGTACAGATGACTGTTCCATGACACGTCTGGCTTGGGGGATCGTCACCCATTATTTCCACTATTGTTTATAGGACCAGTCATAGCAATGGAATTTAACGGCCATTTGTTTCCCCCTATAGTTTTCCTAAGGACTGACTATACTTGTGATATGTAGTTTAGACTTGCACTAAATAACAGTACAGCAAAGCAAACTATTACAAAAGTGAATACGGTAATTACATAGTGTTTATATTCATTAAAAAAAGATATACTGTATATATATATATATATATATATATATATATATATATATATATACTAGCTAATTGCCCGGCGTTGCCCGGGTATGTATTTGGCTGGTGTTGGCTCCGCCTATTTTTTCTAACCCTAACACACAATTACTCACTGACCAAGTTTGTGAGCTTTGCGGTCTTTGGTATCAATAATCTGCATTGAAATGAAACAAATCTGATTGAGTGTGTGTGGCTCCACTCCCTTTTCTGAATTTGAACCCCAGTCACCCAATAACCAACTGTACCAGGTTTGAGGCCTGTGCCATTAACAGTTCAAGAATGGTAGCAATTAAATATTCCCCTTGAAAAGCAACAGGTGAAGTTTGATTTACTTTTGTAGGCTCCACCCACTTTTCTGAATATTAATCCCAGTCACCCAGTGACCAACTGTGCAAAGTTTAAAAACCCTGCCATTAACAGAATGGCTGCAGTGTACATTTTCCCAGTGAAATTTGTATTTGTCTCCACCCACTGATGACCCGGCGTTGCCCGGGTATGTATTTGACTGGTGTTGGCTCCGCCCACTTTCTAACCCTAACACACAAACACTCAATGACCAAGTTTGTGAGCTTTGGAGTCCTTGGCATCAACAATTTGTATATTCCCATAGAAATTAAACAAATCAGATAGGCTGTTTGTGGCTCCACCCCTCTCCAGCATTTGAACCCCAGTCACCCAATGACCAACTGTAGCAGGTTTGAGGCATCTGCTATTAACAGTGTAAAAATGGCAGCAATTTAAATATTCCACTTGAAAATCAACAGGTGAATTTTGATTGGCTATTATAGGCTCCACCCACTTCCCTGAATATCTCAGTCACTCAGTGACCATCTGGGCAAAGATTAGGAACCCTGAAATAAATAGTGTAAGAAGGGCTGCAGTTTACACTTTCCCAGTGAAATGTGTTTTTGGCTCCGCCCACTTTTTGTAACCTTGACACAAAGTCACTACTCAATGCCCAAGTTTGTGAGTTTTGGGGTCCTTGGCATCAATAATTTGTATTTTCCCATGAAATGAAACAAATCTGATTAACTGTTTGTGGCTCTGTCCCCTTTTCTGAATTTGAACCTTAGTGACCCAATGACCAACTGTACCAGGTTTGAGGCTTGTGCCATTAACAGTGCAAGAATGGCAGCAATTTTAATATTCTCCTTGAAAAGCGACATGTGATTTTTGATTGGCATTTTAGGCTCCACCCACTTTTCTGATTATTAATCCCAGTCACCCAGTAACCAGCTATGCTAAGTTTGAGAACCCTGCCATTAACAGTGAAGAAGGGCTGCAGTTTACAATTTCCCAGAAAAATCTGTTTTTAACTCCACCCACTTTTTGTAACCTAGACACACAGTCACTACTCAATGACCAAGTTTGTGAGCTTTTGGGTTCCTGGCATCAAAATTGTGCTAATGGAAGCAGTTTATCCAGCAAAGAAATCTGGCTGTTTTTGGCTCCGTCCCTTTACTGAATTTGAACCCCAAACACTTAACGACTGACTGTAGCAGGTTTGAGGCCTCTGCTATTAACAGTGTGAGAATGGCTGCAGTTTCAATATTCCCCTTGAAAATCAATAGGTGAATTTTGATTGGCTCTTGTAGGCTCCACCTACTTTTCCAAATATTAATCCTAGTCACCCAGTGACCAACTGTGTGAAGTTTGAGAACCCTGCAATTAACAGTGTAAGAAAAGCTGCAGTTTACATTTCCCCATGTAAAAAGTTAGTTGTTTTTGGCTCTGCCCACTATTTCTAATTTTGACATGCAGTCACTTAATGACCAAGTTTATGAGCTTTGGGGTCTTTGGCATCAATAAGTTGCATTTTACCATTGAAATTAAACAAATCTGATTGGCTGTTTTTGGCCCGCTCCCTTCAGAATTTAAATTTCAGTCTCCCAGTGACTGACTGTAGCAGATGTTAGGCCTCTGCCATTAAGAGTGCATGAATGGCAGCAAAGTAAATATTCCCCTTGAAATTCAAAAGGTGAATTTTGATTGGCTGCTGTAGGCTCCACCCACTTTTCTGAATATTAGTCACAGTCACCCAGTGGCCAACTGTGTCATGTTTGAGAACCCTGGCAATAACAGAATGGCTGAAATCAATCTAACAAATCTGATTGGCTGTTTGTGGCTCCACCCCTTTAGTGAATTTGGATCCCAGTCACCCAATGACTGACTGTATCAGGTTTGAGGCCTCTGCCACTAACAGTGTAAGAATGGTAGCAATGTGAATATTCTCCTTGAAAATTAATAGGTACATTTTGATTGGCTGTTGTAGGCTCTACCCACATTTCTGAATATTCATCCCAGTCACCCAGTGGCCAATTGTGTAAAGTTTGGGAACCCTGCAATGTAAAAAATGAAGTTGTTGGCACCGCCCACTTTTTCTAACCTTGACATACAGTCACTCAATTATCAAGTTTATCAGCTTTGGGATCCTTGGTATCAATACTTTGTATATTCCCATTGAAAAATAAACAAATCTGGCTGTTTGTGGCTCCGCCCCTTCCTGAATTTGGACCCTAGTCACCCAGTGACCAACTGTACCAGGTTTGAGGCATCTGCTTTTACCAGTGTAACGATTGGTGTCAGCAAGAGGCAGAAATATCTGATTAAGTGGTGATATACAGAATCACCACTAATGCAGATATGTTAGAGTGAAATAGTCAGTATCTTCCTGATGGTAAATCAGCGGAAGGCTCACTAACACGGTAAGTGCCTGAAATGATCTACTCAGACCAGTGTCACACCCCGAACCTTGATTATTGGGGATCCGCAGTATCGCCAATAATACAAGGATAGACCCGATTATATAGCAATCTGCGGAATTGCTAATAATGCGGGTAGATGTAAAGCAGTGGACACAGGAACAACATGGAAATAAACAAAGCAGTAAATATTCACAAAGTTGTGGAAATATCCACTACACGGCAATTCCTCAGAGGTGTGGTTACCTCTGAATGGGAACCCCGTGTGTGAGATCCCCCAAAGTGGCAGTGGAGGAATCTCGGCCTCTGACAGTAACGGTCTGCTAGGGCCGGCGTCTCAGGGAGGCAAGCCTCAGATAATAACCCAACAGTGGGAGACGTTCCACTGAAGGGAGCAAGGTCAGACAGAAAGAGGTTCGGCAACAGTACAGGCGGCAACAGTACAGAGACGTGAGACGAGAGAATAGTCAGGAACCAAGCCAATAGTCGTTAACGGTACGGGCTGGCAGAGTACAGAATCAGGAAGCAGAAGAGAAGTCAAGACAGGCACAGAATCATACACAGAGAATCAATAACAATAATAATCTCCTAGTCTAGGTGTAAAGTCCTTGGTTTCAACACCTGGGATCTAGTCTAAGGTCTGAGTGCTGACACAGGGTATCGCAAACACAGACAAAGTGTGACTGAAAAGCACTTCCTTATATACTGCCTGGGAGAGAAGTCTCCACCCCAGGTAGCAACCAATCAGAGCAGGCTAAAATGTCAGCTGACCTCCAGGTCAGCTGACACGCTTTCTAAGAGTATAAAGGCGTGTCTGGCGTGCGGCCGCACCCCCTAGAGGCAAGATGGCAGAACCCTGGTGAACAGCATGTTGGTGAGTTTGGAGCAGAGTGCTCGGACGGGTGTGCGCAGCGGATGCGGACGAATTTCCGCATCCCGCGTTGGAAGGTCCGCTTGCCGGACTGGATGCGACCATATTTCCGCAATCCATCCGGCGTTGCAGATTTTTCGTTACAGTACCCCTCCCTCTAGGCGTGGACTCTGGACACGTCCCACCTGGCCTGTCAGGATGGAGCTCATGGAACCGTCTCCTAAGTTTATCAGCATGTAAATCACCTGCTTTGACCCAGGATCTTTCCTCTAGACCGTACCCTCTCCAATGCACCAAATACTGCACTGAACCCTGAACTCGTCTGGAGTCCAAGATCTCCTCAACCTCCCATTCAGGCTCACCATCAACCATGACAGGGTGAGGCGGGAGGGAGTCCACCTGAACAGCTGGTTTCAGGAGTGACACATGAAAGGCTTTCCCCACCTTTAGAGAATGTGGTAACCTGACTCTGTAAGTAACACGATTAACCCTTTCGGAAATTGGATATGGTCCAATATACCTGGGCCCCAGTTTCGCGGATGGCTGCCTCAGAGCTATATGACGAGTTGATACCCAAACCTTGTCTCCTGGTTTAAACTCCCACTCCGCAGACCGTCTCTTATCTGCCTGCCTCTTCTGTATGATGAAAGCCTTTTTTAAATTTTCTCCGACATTAGCCCAAATCCTCTTGAAAGATTCCTGCCACTCCTCCAGGACAGGGAATGGAGAGGTCGACACTGGCAAAGGAGAAAATTTGGGAGATTTCCCATTGACAATTTGAAAAGGCGCATAACCAGAGGACTCATTCCTGAGATTGTTATGTGCGAACTCAGCAAATGGTAGAAACTCCGCCCACTGGTGTTGGGCGTCCGCCACATAACATCTCAGGAACTGTTCCAAAGATTGATTGGTCCTCTCTGTCTGGCCGTTGGTCTGTGGATGGTAACCTGATGAAAAGGACAACGACATACCCATCCCCTTACAGAAGGCCCGCCAGAACCTAGAGACAAACTGGACCCCTCTGTCTGAGACAACATTCTCTGGAATGCCGTGTAATTTAAAGATATTTTGAATGAAAAGATCTGCTAGTTTTTGAGCAGTAGGGAAACCACTCAAAGGCACAAAGTGGGCCATCTTACTGAATCTGTCTGTGACCACCCATATGACAGTCTTTCCATTGGAATCTGGAAGTTCTCCCACGAAGTCCATGGAAATATGTGTCCATGGCTCCTGAGGGGAGGGCAGAGACTGCAAAGTTCCAACTGGAGCCAGTCGGGAGGGTTTGCTCCTGGCACAGACGGTACAGGTCTTAACAAATTCCTTGCAATCTTGTTGTAGAGATGGCCACCAGACAGATCTACACAACAATTCTTGGGTTCGGGTAATGCCAGGGTGTCCAGCATTCTTGTGTCCATGAAACAACTGCAGCACTTTGGGACGTAAAGTACAAGGGACATAAAGAACCCCTCTTGGTTTCCCTTCTGGGACTTCTAATTGAAAAGGACTTAAGAGGCTAGGAAGGTCTTCAACTATCTCAGTGGCTGCCAGGATGATCTCTTTCGACAGAATACTTTCTGAGGAAGGAGATGGAGCAGTTTCAGGTTCAAAACAACGAGAAAGGGCGTCCGCTTTAACGTTCTTACTCCCTGGTGTGAATGTAATTATAAAATTAAAACGGCAGAAAAAGAGAGCCCATCTAGCCTGTCTGGGGGTGAGTCTTTTAGCTTTTTCAATGTACTGTAAATTTTTATGATCCGTGTACACAGTAATTACATGCTCCGCCCCCTCTAACCAGTGGCGCCACTCCTCAAAAGCAAGCTTGATGGCTAATAATTCCCTGTTTCCAACATCATAATTTCTCTGGGCAGGGGAGAATTTTCTGGAAAAAAAAGCACAGGGATGAAGCTTGCCCTGAAGTCCTGAACGTTGAGACAATACTGCTCCTACTCCAACCTCCGAGGCATCCACCTCCACTACAAATGGGTAAGCAACATCTACATGACGTAATATGGGAGCAGAACAGAATGCCTCTTTCAGAGAGGAAAATGCCACAACTGCTTCTTCTGACCAATGAGTGGCATCAGCCCCTTTTTTTGTCAAATTAGTAAGCGGAGACACCACCGAAGAGAACCCCTTGATAAATTTTCTATAATAATTTGCGAATCCCAAGAATCTCTGTAGTGCTTTAAGCCCAGATGGTTGTGGCCAATCCCTTACAGCAGAGACCTTCTTGGGATCCATGGACAACCCTGATGTAGAGATAATGTAACCAAGAAAGGCAATCTCCTTTACCTCGAAAACACATTTCTCTAATTTCGCAAACAATTGATTCTCCCTGAGTCTTTGTAACACATACTTCACATGTTGGCGGTGTTCCGTGATATTTTTAGAAAATATCAAGATATCATCTAAGTAGACGATTACAAAGCGACCCAGTACCTCCCTAAAAATATCGTTGACGAACTCCTGAAAAACTGCAGGAGCGTTACACAACCCAAAGGGCATCACCAAGTATTCGTAATGCCCCTTGGGAGTGTTGAATGCCGTCTTCCATTCATCTTCCTCCCTGATACGGATCAAATTGTAGGCCCCCCTTAGATCCAACTTAGTGAAAACAGAAGCCCCGGGAACCTGTGTAAATAAATCGTCAATTAGCGGTAGTGGATACCGATTCTTAATCGTGATCTTATTTAGACCCCTATAGTCAATACAGGGGCGCAAACCACCATCTTTTTTCTGAACGAAAAAGAATCCCGCTCCTGCAGGAGATCTTGAAGGGCGGATGAAACCCTTCTGCAAATTTTCCTGAATGTACTCGTCCATGGCCAATTTTTCCGGGGACGAGAGGTTGTATAGGTGGCCCCTGGGTGGCATGGTTCCTGGTTTCAAATCTATTGGGCAATCAAAAGGTCTATGGGGGGGTAATTGATCTGCTGCCCTAGGACAAAAGACATCAGCATATTCCTGATATTGTGGAGGTACTCTTTCCACTTGAATCTTAGTAGAACACAAAACTACATTCTGTAAACAATGTTGTGTACAATAAGGCGACCAAGTAGTCAACTGCCCATTCCCCCAATCAAACTGAGGAGAATGTAATCGTAACCAGGGCAACCCTAGTATCACCGTAGAGGTAGACATCTTTAAAACGAAAAACTGTATGACCTCCCTGTGCAGAGCTCCCACTTGCAGCGAGAGGGGAGGTGTCTGACACAGTGGGGACTTTCCTTGCAAAGGAGTGTCATCAATCGCTGTAACATATAAATGTCTTCCTACCGGAAGTACAGGGATATTTAAACTTAAAGCAAAGCTTAAATCTAAAAAGTTAGCTGTTGACCCGGAATCTACAAATGCTGTGGTAGGAAAGTTCTGCCCTTCCCAATTTAGGGAACAGGGCAATACATTTTTTTCTTGTTTTGGAGGTAAAACAATTCCGCTTAGGGTGGTACCCCCTACCACACCTAAGCCGAGGAGTTTCCCGACTTCCTACCACAGTTTTGTGCAATGTGGCCCTTTTCCCCGCAGTACATGCAAAGACCCTCTCTGCGTCTTCTTGACCTTTCCGCCTCCGTGAGGCGCCCGTGGCCTAACTGCATCGGCTCCTCAGTCTCAACTGCTGCCAAACTACTGGCCCCAGAAGTCCTAGAGTACATGGGGTACCTGCCCTTCTTGTTGTACCTCAGACGCCTATCTATTTTAATAGACAGCGTAATAGCCTCATCTAGATCTTTGGGTTCCGGATGACTAACCATCACGTCAGTTACTGCTTCTGACAACCCATCTAGGTATCTATCCAAGAGTGCATATCGCTCCCATCTAGAGGACACAGCCCACTTCCTAAACTCTGACGCATACTCCTCAGCAGTACTGCGTCCTTGTCTAAGGTTTTTGAGCTTACGTTCGGCCGTGGCGGCACTATCTGGATCATTGTAGATGACCGCCATGGCCTTAAAAAACTCCTGGACAGAAGACAGAGCAGGATGCTCATCAGGTAAGCCATAAGCCCACGTCTGGGAATTTGCATGCAATAGTGTCTTGATAAGAGTGACCTTCTGAGCCTCGGTTCCCGAGGACACAGGTTTCATCTCAAAGTAAGACAGCACTCTGTGACGGAAATTCTGGAAATCTGACCTTGTGCCTGAAAATTTCTCAGGAATGTTCATTTTAGGCTCGCTAAGAGCCGGGGGAGGTAGAACGTTAAGTGGTGATTGCAACCTTTGGACAGTCTCATTTAACTGAGTAATCTGAGCCTGCTGTGCAGTTACAGTAATCTTCAGCTGTTCTAACTCTGCCCTTACAGTCTGAAGCTGGTTTATCACCCCCTCCATCTTACTTCTTTATGGTCTGTGTTTCTGTAACGATTGGTGTCAGCAAGAGGCAGAAATATCTGATTAAGTGGTGATATACAGAATCACCACTAATGCAGATATGTTAGAGTGAAATAGTCAGTATCTTCCTGATGGTAAATCAGCGGAAGGCTCACTAACACGGTAAGTGCCTGAAATGATCTACTCAGACCAGTGTCACACCCCGAACCTTGATTATTGGGGATCCGCAGTATCGCCAATAATACAAGGATAGACCCGATTATATAGCAATCTGCGGAATTGCTAATAATGCGGGTAGATGTAAAGCAGTGGACACAGGAACAACATGGAAATAAACAAAGCAGTAAATATTCACAAAGTTGTGGAAATATCCACTACACGGCAATTCCTCAGAGGTGTGGTTACCTCTGAATGGGAACCCCGTGTGTGAGATCCCCCAAAGTGGCAGTGGAGGAATCTCGGCCTCTGACAGTAACGGTCTGCTAGGGCCGGCGTCTCAGGGAGGCAAGCCTCAGATAATAACCCAACAGTGGGAGACGTTCCACTGAAGGGAGCAAGGTCAGACAGAAAGGTTCGGCAACAGTACAGGCGGCAACAGTACAGAGACGTGAGACGAGAGAATAGTCAGGAACCAAGCCAATAGTCGTTAATGGTACGGGCTGGCAGAGTACAGAATCAGGAAGCAGAAGAGAAGTCAAGACAGGCACAGAATCATACACAGAGAATCAATAACAATAATAATCTCCTAGTCTAGGTGTGAAGTCCTTGGTTTCAACACCTGGGATCTAGTCTAAGGTCTGAGTGCTGACACAGGGTATCGCAAACACAGACAAAGTGTGACTGAAAAGCACTTCCTTATATACTGCCTGGGAGAGAAGTCTCCACCCCAGGCAGCAACCAATCAGAGCAGGCTAAAATGTCAGCTGACCTCCAGGTCAGCTGACACGCTTTCTAAGAGTATAAAGGCGTGTCTGGCGTGCGGCCGCACCCCCTAGAGGCAAGATGGCAGAACCCTGGTGAACAGCATGTTGGTGAGTTTGGAGCAGAGTGCTCGGACGGGTGTGCGCAGCGGATGCGGACGAATTTCCGCATCCCGCGTTGGAAGGTCCGCTTGCCGGACTGGATGCGACCATATTTCCGCAATCCATCCGGCGTTGCAGATTTTTCGTTACAACCAGTATAAGAGAATGGTAGCAGATGAAATATTCCCTTTGAAAATCAAAAGGGGAATTTTTATTGGCTGTTGTAGGCTCCACCCACCTTCCAAAATCTTAATCTGTGACCCAATGACCAACTGTGCAAAGTTTGAGAACCCTGCCATTAACGGTGTAAGAATGGCTGCCGTTTATATTTTCCCAGTAAAAGTTGTTTTGGCTCCGCCCACTTTTTGTAACCTTGACACACAGTCACTCAATGACCAAGTTTGTGAGCTGTCAGGTTCTAGGCATCAAAAATGTGTGAATGGAAGCAGTTTATCCACTAAGGAAATCTGATTGGCTGTATGTGGCCCCGCCCCTTTAGTGAACTTTGACCCCAGTCACCCAATGACCGACTGTAGCAAGTTTGAAGCCTCTGCCATTAAAAGTGTAAGAATAGCAGCAGTTTAAATATTCCCCTTGAAAATCAATAGGTGAATTTTGATTGGCTGTTGTAGGCTCCACCCACTTTCTTGAATCTTAATCTCATTCACCCAGTGACCAACTGTGGCAAGTTTGAGAACCCTGCGATTAACAGTCTAAGAATGGCTGCAGTTTACATTTTCCCATTTAAAATGAACGGCTGAAATTTGATTGGCTGTTTTATGCTCCGCCCACTTTTCCTGGATTTGTAACCTCGGTCACCAAGTGACCAACTGTGCAAAGTGTGGGGACTGTGGCTCGATTACTGTGAGAATGACAGCCTTTTACATTTTTTCCATTGACTTGAATGGGTGGAATCTGATTTGCTGTTTGTAGCTCCGCCCAGGTGTGCAGGGGGGCCGCGAGACCCCCAGAACATATCATCCCAGGTAGTAAGGTATCTGCATACCAAGTTTCGTTCAAATCAGTCAAGCCGTTTTCGCGTGATCGCGGCACATACACACACACACACACATATATACTAATAATACTATATATATATATATATATATATACAGTGGGTTGCAAAAGTATTCGGCCCCCTTGAAGTTTTCCACATTTTGTCACATTACTGCCACAAACATGAATCAATTTTATTGGACTTCCACATGAAAGACCAACACAAAGTGGTGTACACATGAGAAGTGGAACGAAAATCATACATGATTCCAAACATTTTTTACAAATAAATAACTGCAAAGTGGGGTGTGCATAATTATTCGGCCCCCTTTGATATGAGTGCAGTCAGTTGCCTATAGACATTGCCTGATGAGTGCTAATGACTAAATAGAGTGCACCTGTGTGTAATCTAATGTCATAACAAATACAGCTGCTCTGTGACGGCCTCAGAGGTTGTCTAAGAGAATATTGGGAGCAACAACACTGTGAAGTCCAAAGAACACACCAGACAGGCCAGGGATCAAGTTATTGAGAAATTTAAAGCAGGCTTAGGATACAAAAATATTTCCAAAGCCTTGAACATCCCACGGAGCACTGTTCAAGCGATCATTCAGAAATGGAAGGAGTATGGCACAACTGTAAACCTACCAAGACAAGGCCGTCCACCTAAACTCACAGGCCGAACAAGGAGAGCGCTGATCAGAAATGCAGTCAAGGGGCCCATTGTGACTCTGGACGAGCTGCAAAGATCTACAGCTCAGGTGGGAGACTCTGTCCATAGGACAACTATTAGTCATGCAGTGTCCAGAGGCCTTTATGGAAGAGTGGCAAGAAGAAAGGCATTGTTAACAGGAAGCATAAGAAGTCCCGTTTGCAGTTTGCCACAAGCCATGTGGGGGACACAGAAACCATGTGGAAGAAGGTGCTCTGGTCAGATGAGACCAAAATGGAACGTTTTGGCCAAAATGCAAAACGCTGTGTGTGGCGGAAAACTAACACTGCACATCACTCTGAACACACCATCCCCACTGTCAAATATGGTGGTGGCAGCATCATGCTCAGGGGGTGCATCTCTTCAGCAGGGACAAGGAAGCTGGTCAGAGTTGATGGGAAGATGGATGGAGCCAAATACAGGGCAAACTTGGAAGAAAACCTCTTGGAGACTGCAAAAGACTTGAGACTGGGGCCGAGGTTCACCTTCCAGCAGGACAATGACCCTAAACATAAAGCCAGGGCAACAATGGAATGATTTAAAACAAAACATATCTATGTGTTAGAATGGCCCAGTCAAAGTCCAGATCTAAATCCAATCGAGAATCTGTGGCAAGATCTGAAAACTGCTGTTCACAAACGCTGTCCATCTAATCTGACTGAGCTGGAGCTGTTTTGCAAAGAAGAATGGGCAAGGATTTCAGTCTCTAGATGTGCAAAGCTGGTAGAGACATACCCTAAAAGACTGGCAGCTGTAATTGCAGCAAAAGGTGGTTCTACAAAGTATTGACTCAGGGGGCCGAATAATTACGCACACCCCACTTTGCAGTTATTTATTTGTAAAAAATGTTTGGAATCATGTATGATTTTCGTTCCACTTCTCACATGTACACCACTTTGTATTGGTCTTTCATGTGGAATTCCAATAAAATTGATGCATGTTTGTGGCAGTAATGTGACAAAATGTGGAAAACTTCAAGGGGGCCGAATACTTTTGCAACCCACTGTATATATATACGCTCAGCGTCTCATTCAAATGCAGTTGTTTTGTTTTTTGTTTTTTCAAGAACACCAGCTTTTAACGGCTAAGCTTTAAATGTCTTTTGAAGGCTTTTAATGGATTTCAGTGCGTAATGTTTGAGAGCGTTGCATTTTCTGGGCTTTTGGTGGCTTTTCCAGGAAAGAGCTGGGAGTTGTGTCTGCAGGAAGTGGAGATACAGGTTTTTGCTGGCATTCAAATGCAACGTCTTCAACAGAAAACGCCTTCTAGAAGCTACATGTTGCTTTTGAGACGAGGCACCGGGTTCTAATTACAGGCTTTTATGAAAGCCTGCAAATGCTCATACTAAACGCTCCCATTCACTTGCATGGGACGGCGCTCAATGCCTAAAAATGTCGCCCTTGCCCACCGCCCAAAATTTTGCGTTTAATGCCCGCAAAGCATCCGTGTGAACCAGATCTTAGTTTGGCTCCAATGGTAAATTGAGGGCTTGGAGAAAATTTATTTGCCTTTTTTTCCAGGATGCCATTTTCATCCTTCTTGGTTGAGTTCTACCGAGTTGAGATCTGCAACCTGAACTTGGAGAGCGTGTGCTGTAATGATCGACATGTATGGTGCCTGATGGGATTTAATGGGAGGTGGACCTCTGGAGTGACAGCAGGAGGATGCAAGGGCAACAGTAAGATGAACATTTTTGGAAACGTAACCCATTTGTCTGGAGTCGGTCAGTTGGTCTTTAGTTCTCTCCTGTACTGTCCTCTCTGAACAGTGACCTTCTGGACCAACCCTCAGTTCCGGATCAACCTGCATGAGCCTGATGAGGGCTACAATGGTCCCATCGGGGATCCCTGCTGCTCCATACTGGTCACTCTGATGCAGAAGGAACGTCGGAAGAAGAAACCACAAGGACAGGACTTGTTAAATATCGGCTACTATATTTATAAGGTCGGTATATGGAGGCTAAATGTGGTGATACAATCCCATCCAAAGTCCAACCAAACCCTACACTATACAAAACACGTTTCCATATTAATCAGCAGGGGCATAACTATAGATCATTGGGACTTGCAGCAACATTTTGATTTGGCCCCTCTACACAGTCACCCCCCTTCCCCCATGATGACTTTGCTAAGGGTCATATCCCCCACAACAGAAAATTACCGTGGTTCCCCCTAACCCCATTATATAATAATTATAAATGTAATTTATAATGTTTTACATTTTATAAATGTAATTTCAAATTATATTTGTATTTCTTTTAAATGTACTAAGTTCAGTGCTGCATAATATATTGGTGTTTTATACATACTTGTTCATCATTATAATTAATGTTATTATTAAATACTTCTAAAATACTATTTTCCCTTTAAATCCCTCTTGCAGGTCCCTAAACAGGTATGTAATTTTATGATCCATTATGACTCTCTGTCTCTTTTCTCTGCAGAATATCAAAGGATACCAGAGCCAAAAAACATTAAGAGAAATGGGCAGGGCTGTATTTAGGGTTTGGGCTCCCCTAGGCACCCCAAACCCACGGCGCCCCCCCCCCCCCCCCCCACGAGGACGTTGGCGGTGCGCGAAGCTGCGGTGAAAAATGGGCGTGGTCGCATAATGCAGTGGGCATGTCCATAACACAGTGGGTGTGGCCAATTAAAATTTCCTAGTAAGAGTGCAGGCCAAAGTCGGTGGGGCCATGTTTTCTCCCTGGGTATGAGTAAAGTGACAGTAAAAAAGCAAGTAGGAAATGTTCCCCCCCCCCCCAAAAAAAAAAAAAAACACACACATTAGCCAGTGTTTTATCGCACAAAATAGTGGTAGGTATTAGATTGTGAGCTTCCCTGAGAAAAGTCAGTAACATGACTGTTCTCTGCAAAGTGTTGCAGGAGATGTCAGTGCTATATAAATACATAATAATATGGTAGGACATTAGACTATGGTAGGATTAGATTGTAAGCTCCTTAGAGGATAGTCAGTGACATGATGACTGCATACTCTGTGAAGTACTGCTGAAGATGGCAGTACAATATAGTACAGCAGTATGGCAGCATGGTGGCGTAGTTGTTAGTGCTCTCGCCTTGCACCGCTGGGTTCCCGGTTCAAATCCCAGCCAGGGCACTATCTGCAAGGAGTTTGTATGTTCTCCCTGTGTCTGTGTGGGTTTCCTTAAGACACTCTGATTTCCTCTCACACCCCAACAACATATGATACAGATAAGTTAATTGGCTTCCCCTAAAAATTGGCCCTAGTCTGGGGGGAGCAGGCATGTATGGAGAGCTGTCCTGGTGGCCACCGCTCCCTCTGTTCTCCTGTGTCCCCCTCCTTTCTTACCTAAAAAACCCCAGCACCCTCCTCTGGGTCAACAAAGTTGGGCATCAGTGCGCAGGTGCTGGCCTGGCTGCGTGGGTCCTACAGCGTGCGACCCTGACCGGGAACACTCTGTGCATGCGCTTGATGTAATCATGACGTCAAGCATAAAGATGGCCCGAACGGTTCCAGACGAACTTCCGGGGTTCGCGATCGCGGAGAACCGCGAACTTTACCGGAAGTTCGATTCGCCCCTATAGTGCATCATTAGGGTCAACTTTGACCCACTACATCACAGTCAGCAGGCACATTGTAGCCAATCGGGCTACACTCCCTCCTGGAGCCCCTCCCCCCTTATAAAAGGCAGGCAGCGGCGGTCATTTTACTCACCCGTGTGCCTGCAGTAAATAGAGAAGGGACAGCTGCTGCAGACTCTCATAGGGAAAGATTAGTTAGGCTCTTGTAGGCTTCTTAGCTTGCTCCTTGCTGATTCTTATTGCTAAAATAGCACCCCACAACCGCTCTTTTGAGAGCTAATCTTGTTTTTGTGATCTATTTTTTTTTCTGTGTGTCCCACTGACACTTGTGTTGCATAGACAGCCTTGATAATTCATACTGTGTGTGCCACTGCCAGGCCCAGCACATTCAGTGACTACCTGTGTGTGTGACAGGTGCACATTGTAATACCCATCACTGCATATGCCTACCTACCTGTTGTTCACAGTGCACCCACCTACTTACGTGAGTTGAGTGCACGCAGTGTCACTGTGTTTACCTGTCTGTGTGTGACATACCACTGGAATGGATGGGAGACTTGCCCTCCATAACAGATTCTCGTTACAGGTAGTACAGTCTATCAGTGTCATCTACTGCAGGGCCTCGAAAGTCCTCTTTTTTATCACTACCTCGGGACGTGCATGCCATGCCTGCTGCCTTCCTTGGATGTGTGGTAGCCAATCCTGCTCCTTTGCCCACAGCGTGCCTGCTGCCTTCCTTAGATGTGTGGTGGTGGTAGCTGTTTCTTAGGCTCCCACTACGGACCGGAAGCGAGCCATTACCCGTGGTCACTCACAATGGCAGACTTGCCCTCCATAACAGATTCTTGTTGCAGGTACTGAACAGCAAGCAGAACAAGTATTTAAAAAAATAGATGTAAGCTTTAACAATGGTAGAGAAAGAACCATTAAAAGTTGATAAGGCAGTCAGACATTACCTGACATCACTGAGTGAGGAGGAACAATCTCGCCATGGTGCGTAACCAGTCCAGCACAGCCGTCACTACGCAAAAAGCTGTTTGCGGTGTGTGACACAGTGAGTTTGGTGTATCAGTGTGAAGCAGAACTCTAATTACACTCCCTGATTGATGTATACACATGCAAGATGTTTTAAAGCGCTTTAGTCCTGCAATTTAGCATTCAATGTGATTTCTGCCCTTAAAACGCTGCTTTGTGTCCAATCCAGATTTTTCCCCGGGACTTTGGGCATGTATCCCACTCCGCCATGCCCCCTCCAGATGTTAGACCCCTTGAAACATCTTTTCCATCACTTTTGTGGCCAGCATAAATGTTTCTAGTTTTCAAAGTTCGCCTCCCCGTTGAAGTCTATTGCGGTTCGCGAAAGTTCGCGCAAATCGAACATTTGGCGAAGGTTCGCGAACTGAAAATTGGAGGTTTGGGCCATCTCTAGTCTCTGGTGCTCCCGGCCACAGTCACGTGCAGCCAGGCCAGCGCCTGCGCACTGATGCCCGACTCGGGTGACACGGAAGAGGCTGCCAGGGGGCTTTAGGTAAGAAAGGAGGGGGACACAGGAGAACGGGGGGAGTGGTGGGCATCAGGGCAGCTCTCCATACATGCCTGCTCCCCCTGTTTCACTTAATGTTTTTGGCTCTGGTATCCTTCAAGAACCCTCTGGGCTAGCTTCTTTAGATGTATTTCCAATGTGTACATGTCTCGCTTGTGGGAAAGTGACTGAGTCTCTAGTGATGTCAGTGAGCCAGTTACACAAGAGCATTTTTTATGGCGCAATGTTTGAGGAGTAGTCTGCTACGTCTACTATTGTAGACGTGTTTGCATGCAAATAAGACACTTTTTTTAAAAGAGTTTACATTGGAGTGGAGTGATTTTTGGTATTCCATCACATTGTTGGGCATTGTGTTTTTTAGGCTAACCTAAAATGCAGGAATTGAGATGCCGGAAAAATGCTACAAACCATATAGTAAATAAGTTACAAAATGGCTGTAAAGTCACTATAATGAATCCGAGGGGCTGTGCATGAAAGTAGGTTGCATCCACTGATTCTTCATGTTTGACTTTAGATGGCTGTAAAACATTTATTTATCCTTTCATGCATGAGATTGGGAGTAATCATCACACATGGCACTTGAAAATTCTGACTTAAGATGTGGCATTTGCTGACCTAACTGGTCCTCTTTAGATGGGATTATGCATTTTCATTTTTTTACTCTTTCTTTAGGTTCAGACAGATCTGCAGTTGGGGAAGGATTTCTTCCGGAAAAACAAGGAAGTGGCCTGCTTGGACATATACAAGAACCACCGCGAGGTGTCCAAGAGATTTCTACTTCCCGTCGGAAACTATGTGATTGTTCCAACCACCTACAAACCCTGCGAGGAGGCCGATTTCTTCCTGCGCGTCTTCACAGAGAAGGATGCTAAAGCCCTGTAAGTAAGGAAAGCCCATGCCAATGTTATGCAATCGTTGGAAAAATGATCAAAATGCTCAGTCCACCCAAACCTGGCACGGGATCCTAGTTTTTGATGGATGCTGTAGAGTTAAACCAAGTAACACAGTAAACAGCAAAGTTGCAGCACCCTTCCTCTACTCAAAATAACTGCGTGCATGAAAAAAGGGCTCCGTGAAAAAAGGGCCTGACTTATTAATGAATTTGGCACCAGGTATTAATTAAATTTGATAACGAGAACCAAGCTTTATTAACTGTTGCAAAAAACAAACGAGATATAATACCGAATAAATATTAACATTAAATGTCGTTGCGTTTTTCGTCAATACTGCTTAAGCCAACCTTACCCTCACACAGAACCCTCCCCTGGTGGTGCCTAAAACTAACCACTCCCCTAGTGGTGCCTAACACTAGCCCCCCCCCCCCCCCCGGTGGTGCCTAACAATAACCACTCCCCCTGTTGGTGCCTAACCCTAACCACTCCCTCTGCAGAAACACCCTTTTTACATATATTAACGATAATACCTTTGAAAACGTAAAATCTGTACTTATTAACTAAATGATATGACTAAAACTATAACGTTGTAAACTTCTAAAACGATCGATAACTACCTCAAAAACTATAATGTTCAAATGTTATTAACGAAATTTTTTGCGGCGCACTTTTTTCTGTTTTTCTCGCTGTACAGGTAGTCCTTGGTTAACGAACGAGATAGGGACTGCCCGCTCGTTCTTAACCTGAATCTGTCCTTAAGTTGGGACAGCCACTTTTGCCCCCGTTTAAAATGCAGAGTTATTGCAGCGGAAGGTAAATAGAGGCCATCTCACCTGATCCTCGGCGGTAGAAGCCCTCGTGGTGCCCGGAAGCTGCGCAGCCCGTCCTCTTGCTTCGGCCACTGTTCCCCGGTGGCTTCTGGCTTCACATGCTTCGCATAATGACGCAATCAGGAAGAGCCCCCTAGTGGCGGCGCTTCCTAATTGCGTCATTATGCGAAGCATGTGAAGCCAGAAGCCACCGGGGAACAGTGGACGGAGCGAGAGGACGGGCTGCGCAGCTTCCGGGCACCACGAGGGGACCTTTTACCGCCGAGGATCAAGTGAGATGGCCTCTATTTACCTTTCGCTGCAATAACTCTGCATTTTAAATGGGGCAGAACAGGTAGTCCCCAACGGGCGTGACATCATGCGACGGGGCGGAGCTATGGTCGCGGCGTTCGTATCGGCGGGTCGATCGTAAGTCGAGCGTTCGTAACCCGGGGACTACATGTATTACCGATAATTCCATTAAAGTCTATGGCGACGCCCTTTTCGTCCACCCTCAGTCGGCGCCCTTTTTTCCTGCTACCAAATAACTGGGCAGCTGCAAGGAGATAAAACAGGAGAACCTCCTCTCCTCTCCAGAGAAAAAAAGCTAAAAGAAATAAAAATCTCCTGGTCTAAGCAATTTCTGCTTTAATTATGAGATGTAGTATTTGGTTCTTTTACTTTTGGTTCTAGACTTCTAGTAATTCTTCTCTATTTTTTAACTTAAAGAGAAACTCTGACCAAGAATTGAACTTTATCCCAATCAGTAGCTGATACCCCCTTTTACATGAGAAATCTCATGTAACATTTCTTTAAAGGACACCAGAACTTTTCACAAACAGACCATCAGGGGGCGCTGTATGACTGATATTGGGGTGAAACCCCTCCCACAAGAAACTCTGAGGACCGTGGTACTCTTGGCAGTTTCCTGTTTGTGAACCTTGTTGCATTGTGGGAAATAGCTGTTTACAGCTGTTTCCAACTGCCAAAAAAGCAAGCAGCAGCTACATCACCTTCCAGCAGTAAAAATGTCACCATGTGATCAATGTCAGAATGTAAATCAGGGATTTAAAAGATTTTACAATAGGCAAACACTAACTAAATCATTTATACATAATTATTGTAAACATGAAGCACTTTTTTTATTACATTATTTTCACTGGAGTTCCTCTTCAACTTCCACTTCTCTTTTCTTAAGATTGACTACTGTACAGGGGTGCATCAATAGCCATAGCAGCTGCTATAGGGTCTTGGAGCATAGGGAACACAAGTGGTACTTAATGTTTACCATTGACACTCGTGTTTCTCCACCCTTTGTTTCTGTGCCCATGAACTATGTGCAGTGAAGAGGCGTGTATCAAAAAAGGGCACCTGGAAAAAAGGGTGCGGTATATAGCTGAAATTATAAGTTGTAATGTAAAACAATATTTTTCGTTTATAGCTTATAAATGAAAATATAGTGCTAAATCGGTTCGATAAACGGAAATGAAATGGCAAAATACCATCTATAACAAAAAACGATATTTACACTTGTATTAAGCATAGTAATACAATGGTAGATTTTCCAGGTATTTTACTGCAATTATACCTAACTGTAGGCTCTTCCTATCCCTAACCTCTAGACCCCCCTCCTTGTGTAAATATACATAATTTAATAAATTGTGTATATTACAAATATTGTACTGTAACTATACCTATCCATACTCTCACACAGAACCCTCCCTGTACCTATCCCTAACCCCTAGACCCCTCTAGTGGTGCCTAACCCTAACCACCCCCCCTGGTGGTGCCGAACCCTAACCACCCCCCTGGTGATGCCGAACCCTAACCACCCCCCTGGTGGTGCCTAACCCTAACCACCCCCCTGGTGGTGCCTAACCCTAACCACCCCCCTGGTGGTGCCTAACCCTAACCATCCCCCTGGTGGTGCCTAACACTAACCACCCCCCTGGTGGTGCCTAACACTAACCACCCCCCTGGCGGTGCCTAAACCTAACCACCCCCCTGGTGGTGCCTAACCCTAACCACCCCCCTGGTGGTGCCTAACAACGTATTTCCAATAGAACAAGGTTGAAAACGATATTTAAGCATTATACTATGAAAACGAATTTTAAATGATAAAATAAGTGTAAACAAAAATTTACTTGTTACAGCCCTGAAAGTGAAATTTAAAAACGGAAAAATAAGTAAACCAGAAAGTTAAAACGAACTTGCAAACAATATTTGTAATAAATCTTATTCTGTAAACGAAAACTTTTGTTAACACGATCCCAGCAACCGCTATTTCTCGGGCGCCCTTTTTTTCCTGTCGGGCTCCCAATAGTCGATATTTTGCATTGCAGTCTATGGCGGTGCCCTTTTTGTCCATTAGCCATATGCACCCTTTTTTACTGGCCCGAGTGTAGATTGCATGAGAATGTAAACTGCCCATTTAACTCATACCCAGAGGGTAGGGGCGGGTGGCATTGCCTCCTTCTGAGGGCCCCATGAAAATTTTGGTACGGGACCCCATGATTTCCAGCTACTACACTGCCACTGTATACTTTTTTTCTAAAAACCTAAATGTATGTTTCATATGTTTAGTTCTGATTTCAGAAATTCACCCCGCAGTTGATTTGATTAAATGGTTTTCATTTTTTATTTCAGCGAATTCGGCAATGTGGTACAAGCAAATCCTTACCAGGTAAATGATTCAGACAGATTGGTGACTTTTTTCGGAGTATATAGCTTATTTAAAGCCATCAGGCTTCACTGTCTGTAAGCTGTACCTCGCACTTGGGTAAAGAAAACCAATGATGAGCAGGGCTGGATTTCTGGCTAGGCCACATAGGTCAGGGCCTAGGGCGCCAGATTTACTACCCAAATAAGGGGTGGCTGAGGGGCAGCAGTCCATCCGCGGCTGCCAGGCATTAGTGCAAGGCTTGGTGTGGCTGTGGACGGCTACGGATTCCCGCTCTCTCTCACCTCCCTCCCCACTGCTAGATCCTGTGTCACTCACCTCCCCGCTTGTATCCAGAGCTGAAGCTTCCTCTTCTGCCTTCTGCTCTGCCTCAGTCAACCGCCACTGTGTATGGTCTGTCCTCTCCAGCCCTCACATGTGACTCGCTGGTTACGCGCCGGCTAGTCACATGTGAGAGACGTTGGCTGGAGAGTACAGTTGCACAGCGGCAGCTGACCGAGGCAGAGCAGAAGGCAGAAGAGGAAGCTTTGTCGCTGGATATGAGCGGGGAGATTAGTGACACTTGCTGCAGCTCTAGCAGTGGTGAGGAAAGGGGGAAGCTTCTGGCTACATGGGGGGGGGGGGGCATCTGGCTACCTACAGGGATGGAGGGGGGGAATCATCAGGCTATCTACAGGGATGGAGGGGGGGGAGAAGCATCAGGCTATCTACAGGGATGAAGGGGGAGACAGGTTTGGCTACCTACAGGGATGGAGGGGGAGAAGCATCTGGCTATCTGGAGGGAGGGAGATACGGAGTAGAAGCATCTGGCTAGCTATGGGGGAGGGAGATAGGGAGGAGAAGCATCTGGCTACCTACAGGGAGGGAGATAGGAAGGAGAAGCATCTGGCTACCTACAGGGATGAGGCAGGGAGAAGCATCTGACTATTTATAGGAGAGAGGGCAGAGAAGCATCTTGCCACTTATGAGGGGGAGAAGCCTCTGGCCACCTATAGATGGGGGGGGAACTTCTGCCTACCTATAGAGGAGGGGGGTGAAGGAGAATATGGTTACCTTACCTATATTGCAAAGTGGGGGGGGGGGGGCAGCATCTGCCTACTTATACAGTGGGGGGAATATTGCTACCTATACAGAAGTGGGGAGTTATCTGTCTACTTATACTGAAGGGGGGGGGGGAGGGTATGTTGGTTGTGCTGATGTTCAGGGGGTGGCTGGTGACAGCTGGCCTTGGGCGGTAAAAAGTACAAATCCAGTTCTGCGTGGGAGTCCCTAAATTTTAGGCTTCCCTACATGTAAACTGTGTCTGACCTCCACAGCCGAGAAACCTGGGACTCTCAATGCAAACGCTGGAAAGTCAAAGGTGCCCAGTGGTCCAAGGAAAAGCTGGTTTCTGTGTATTTGGGGCCCTGTACATTGCACTGAAAGATACAGGGTTATTTATATACAACATCACACAGCCCATGTTCCACTCTGCCCACATATAAGATGAGGGGGATATTCTGCACTGGATCTCTGGATAGCAAAATGGCTGCTGCAAATGTCACAGTTTGTGATAGTTTTGTGCAGCGCTTCACCTACAAACGATGCAAATGTATAAGCTGTAGCTGCTGAATTTCACTGGTCTGTTTGAAAGCTGCAGATATTGACAATAAAGTTGCTATAGGAGCCTGTTTCCATTAGATTCGGTGTGATGTGGCTACATAGCTGCATCGCACCGCGGGTGTTCTGATCCCAATGTACAGCAATGGAACAGTTTCCATTGTGTGCATGTGTAGAAGAATGTGTCAGCACACCGCTTTTCTTTTTAAATCAAGCTCTTTTTAATGAGCCATACGTTGCATACAGTGCAAAAAACCGACAATTGTTTCGGGGGCCTCACAGGGTCCCCCTTCTTCAAGGCGTAGTCACTACGCCTTGAAGAAGGGGGACCCTGTGAGGCCCCCGAAACAATTGTCGGTTTTTTGCACTGTATGCAACGTATGGCTCATTAAAAAGAGCTTGATTTAAAAAGAAAAGCGGTGTGCTGACACATTCTTCTACAGTTTCACTTGTGACATTTGCCTATGTCATTGTGTCAAGCACCCGACCACAGCATTGATGGTGTGCCCTTCAGAATTCTTTCTTTCCATTGTGTGCATGGCGTGTACATGCTGCAGATTCTCGCACAGCCCCATCCGCACGCATCCTTCCGCCGTCCCCTCCATACACTTCCGCATCGGGAGATGCAGAAGTGACGCGGCCAGCAGCGGAAGTGATGAGAGTGCGGCTAGGTAGCCCCACTCCCATCACTTAATAGTTAAAACTGGCCCTTAACCTTGCATCAACTACTAGGAATTACTCACAACAATTATAGCACCCTGATACTGCGCTCATATGCTGAGTCAGGTGTTAAGTAGGTCACCTCTAAAATATATAGAATATAATGAATCAAACATTCATAATACAGGTGCTAAATTCTAAATAAAACACATTGGCAGGTAGTAACCACATGTATAATGTCCTTGCTCATATAATGGTTATCATGTGGGAGCGCTCTTCCTAGATGCGTGCAACCATCAAAATAAAGTTCTTCAGTAAAAATGGTTAAGCGCTCTTCTCTGCCTGTTCCTTCTTAGACACAGCGAATATGTCATATAATGAAAAAGCCCCCCCTTCGGGGAAAGACCCACCAGACTTCTAGGCCTCCAAGGCCAATGCTCGCATTCGGGGTATTGGCCACCCCACAGCCTCTCTGGCAGTCCTCTCTCGGCTATTCCCAGTCTGTGTAATCAAAAAACGAATTCCACATTGCGTAAAAGCGTACCAGTTTATTTAAAAAATGGTTAAAAACAAATCAGTGGTGTATAACCACTCATTGGGTCAAAAAACTTCATCAAGAAATGAAAAACAGCCAACCCCTTGTTTGACAAACTACCTGATTCCAGGTACAGGGGTATGCAGAGATGAGATGCACTCAGCTTGTGACAAGGCGCACGCCTCTGTCATCTAGCGTCCCTCTCCGCAATATCTTACTGGCTAGTGCTCTAAAAGATACCGAGCCTACTGCACACAGACAATCCCGCCGCGTCCAGCGAGCGTCGTGCGCTATGACGTCACTCCGTGGCGCACGACCCTCGCTGGACGCGGCGGGATTGTCTGTGTGCAGTAGGCTCGGTATCTTTTAGAGCACTAGCCAGTAAGATATTGCGGAGAGGGACGCTAGATGACAGAGGCGTGCGCCTTGTCACAAGCTGAGTGCATCTCATCTCTGCATACCCCTGTACCTGGAATCAGGTAGTTTGTCAAACAAGGGGTTGGCTGTTTTTCATTTCTTGATGAAGTTTTTTGACCCAATGAGTGGTTATACACCACTGATTTGTTTTTAACCATTTTTTAAATAAACTGGTACGCTTTTACGCGATGTGGAATTCGTTTTTTGATTACACAGACTGGGAATAGCCGAGAGAGGACTGCCAGAGAGGCTGTGGGGTGGCCAATACCCCGAATGCGAGCATTGGCCTTGGAGGCCTAGAAGTCTGGTGAGTCTTTCCCCGAAGGGGGGGCTTTTTCATTATATGACATATTCGCTGTGTTTAAAGCTGGCCACTAACGGTCCAATTTATAGCGAAAAATCGTTCAAGCGATCAGAAATTCTGATCGGACGAAAAATCGTTCACTACACCATCAACTAACCAATCATTGCTTTCTATCTATCACGACCACCAAGAAAATTCAAATTTTCGTTCGACGAAAATTCATTCGGGCGACATTTTTTTCACTCGTTCATAATCGATTGTGTCCACCAATGGAGATTATTTACAACCAATCCGATCAGAATTTCTGATCGCTCGAACGATTTTTCGCTAGAAATTGGACCGTTAGTGGCCAGCTTAAAGAGAATCTGTATTGTTAAAATCGCTTAAAAGTAAACATACCAGTGCGTTAGGGGACATCTCCTATTACCCTCTGTCACAATTTCGCCGCTCCTCGCCGCATTAAAAGTGGTTAAAAACAGTTTTAAAAAGTTTGTTTGTAAACAAACAAAATGGCCACCAAAACAGGAAGTAGGTTGATGTACAGTATGTCCACACATAGAAAATACATCCATACATAAGCAGGCTGTATACAGCATTCCTTTTGAATCTCAAGAGATCATTTGTGTGTTTCTTTCCCCCATGCACTGAAGTTTCAGGCTGCTCTTTTCTTCCTGCAAACAGCTTTGCCCTTGTTTGTAATTCCTCAGTATGTGAAAGCCCAGCCAGCTCAGAGGACGATGTATCCAGCTGATTAGAGCAGCTTCTCTCTTCTCTCTTATCTAAATAACACACAGGCAGTGTGCATAGAGGGGCCAGAAAGGGTGAGTTCATAGCAGAACCACAACACTGAAGAACTTGGCAGCCTTCCAGACACAGGCCGACAAGTCTGACAGGGGAAAGATACATTGATTTATTACAGAGACTGTCATAGTAGAAAGGCTGCAGTAAGCCAGAACACATTAGAATAGCTTTTGGAACATGTAGGATGATAAAAAACAGGATGCAATTTTTGTTACGGAGTCTCGAAGGAGCAGGCAGAGAAGAGCGCTTAACCATTTCACTGAAGTACTAGGAATTACTAGCATCTCACTAGCCATCCTTAGTATATACCAAACCATCTACTGTTGCCATATTTTCCAGCATGTTTCTTTAAAGGACACCTGAACTGAGAGGGATATGGAGGCTGCCATATTTATTTCCTCTTAACCACTTAAAGAGAGTCTGAAGCGACAATAAATCTTGCTTCAGACCTCATAGATAGCAGGGGCACGTGTGCCCCTGCTAAAACGCCGCTATCCTGCGGCTTAACGGGGGTCCCTTCACCCCCAAATCCCCTCGGTGCAGCGGGGGAACGCTTCCTGGTTGGGGCAGGGCTAACCGCCGCAGCCCTGCCCCACGCGCGTCTGTCAGTGCGTATCTCCGCCTCTCCCCCGCCCCTCTCAGTCTTCCTTCACTGAGAGGGGCAAGGGAGAGGCGGCGATGCGCCGCTGATAGACGCGACTGGAGGCAGGGCTGCAGCCGTTAGCCCTGCCTCCACGAACTACCAACTTTGCGACCAAGTCTTGCGGGGGTGGGTTTGGGGGTGAAGGGACCCCCGTTTAGCGGCGCGATAGCGGCGGTTTAGCAGGGGCACACATGCCCCTGCTAACTATGAGCTCTGAAGCGAGATTTATTCTCGCTTCAGAGTCTCTTTAAGGACCGGGCTATTTTGGAGGATTCTTCCCCCCTTTTTTCCCACTAGGGGGATGACCTGCTGGGGGGGTCTGATCGCCGCCGCTCTGTGTGGCCGAGCAGGGGGGCTCCTCAAAGCCCCCCTCCGCAGCGATTTTCTGCCTCGCTCCCTTTCCCTCCCTCCCCTCTTTGCTGTGGACGGCGCAGGACAAGGATTCGTCCTGCGCCGCCTCTGATAGGCTTCAGCCTATCAGACTGCGGCGATCCCCGGCCAATCAGAGGCCGGGGATCGCCGATCTCCTTTACAGCGCTGCTGCGTAGCAGCGCCGTATGATGTAAACAGCAGGGATTTCTTCCCCGCTTGCAGGCTGTTCATGGAGACACCCTCCGTGAACTGACATGGAAAGGCCGCTCGAACGAGCGGCCGTTTCCATGTAAAACCACTAACGACCTGCCGACGCCTATCAGCATTAGGCGGTCGTTAAGTGGAACCTGTACTGAGTAAAATTATTTAAAATAAACACATGAGGTAACTTCAAATGAACATTACATAGTTACCTTGCCATTAGTTCCTCTCAGAAACTCACCATTTTCTTCTGACAATGATCCCTTCCAGTTCTGACAACATTTTGTCAGAACTGAAATATATCAGTTGCTGGGGAGAGAATCGGGGGAAAGAAGGATATTTTTTAGAAGCTGGGAAGTGGGGATTGGGTGGCATTGGGGGGTGGGATGGTTAAGTTATGCCCCTGGCTGAAAGATGTTATACAATGGTATTCAGGTACATAATTGCCTGTGTAGTGATTGTGTATGTTGTATAGGTTTTTCTACTAAAAAGGATAATGATAATCAGAGCCAGGACAAGGTCCTCCAGCACCCAAGGCTGAGACACCAAAGTGCGCCCCTCCATCCCTCCTACCCCAGCCGTCACACACTGATTGCTATTAGACTAAGTGGTGCCCCAGGGCCCCAACACCTTAATATCTAGTTATTAGGCTTGCAATCACTGACATGTATCCCCTTTTCTTATTTCTCTCTGCTTCAAACACAATAGGGGAATGATAGCTGAGTGAGTTGTGCGCCCCTCCTACACTGTGCCCTGAGGCTGGAGCCTCTCTTGCTTCTGCTTCGGCCCGGTCCTGATGATAATTAATGGAAAATAAGCTGTTCTTTGAATACAACTAAGGGAAAGTTGAAATATTTGTAAAAGTAATCATTTGTGTTAATTAAGGATCAATCAACTGTGTGCTTTGTTCTTGCAGCCTTTATCATCTTCTGAACCCAAGATGGAAGCGCAGAGTGTGTCTGAGGAGCCAGAGGGGGAGGAGGTAACTTACCTGTACATATACATTGTCTTTGTACCACCTCCACAATAATACGAGATTAGATCTGACCCCTGACAGGGCACAACAGTATTTCCAAAACAAAATATACTGTGTATCTTACCCACTGCATTATGGTCCCACACTAATATCTAGGTGCAATCACCCATTAAGGAAGAGCCTATTGACAAAAACAAAGTGCAATAGCCCAGGGGATACCAACCTATGAAAACTTAATTGTGCCAAAAATTGTGTGCATAATTAGGCATATTCACCCATAAAACCAATTAAAATTGATCATAAACCTGTGGGGTGCTCCACTCACATAACCCAGCACCCAATCACACCCCGATCACACTGGTACCGGTACCATCCCGATATTACTCAGTATGGGGGAGACAGAGATAGCCAGCCAGGCTCTCCTACTACAGCTCAACACAGTCTGCCTTTTATGTAATATATGCTTGCAAGGGATTACCAGATCAGCCTTCAGAGTGTATTCTCGTAAGCCAGCATCTAACCAGTCCTAGGCTCAGCAGTCCTGCTTATCACATCTCCGGGATCAATGGTTTCCTTCAGTGCACACCGCTCAACCCGGCCGCGCGTCCATAGCGGGGAGCGGCGACCAGCTTACGTGCAAAGCAGAGATTCTTCCGGCAGGAAGTTGTGCTGATAGGGAGCGCTCGATTCTCATGTCAGGTTTAAGCCACGCCCACTGACGCATTGCGCCTGCCCACCGCAGGCTTCATCAGAGTGTAATTTGTGACACAATAATGTTTTCATATGTTGGCATCCCCTGGGCTATTGCACAGGGCACAACAGTATTGCAGTAAGTTGCACAGGTAGTGATGATCATAATCTGCTAATTATGATTTTTGCAATTATCGAAATTTCGCCATACATATTTACGATTTGGACATTCATTTGATTTTATGTAATCCATTCATAATTTCACATAATTTTCACATAACTTTCACGTAATTTCGTTCCGACTTTAATGGTTAAAGTGTAACTGTCGGGCATAAAATAAAAAATCAATTCTTTATTTTTATCTGGTAAACAAGTAATAAGGATGCTGACCAGGCAACCCAAAAAATAAAATCACTATTACTTTTCTTGTTGATAAATGACCATTCCATCATTTACCTGACTCTTATTTGGTACACAAAAATTTGGTACACAAACAGGAAGTTGCAGGGCATGCTGGGTTGTCCTTTTTTGCTTCTCTAGTAGAGAAGTAGAAGTAGAGAAGCAAAAGATGACAACCCAGCATGCCCTGTAACTTCCTTTTTGTGTACCAAATTTTGTGTGTACCAAATAAGAGTCAGGTAAACTGGGGAATGATCATTTATCAAGAAGAAAAGTAATAGAGATTTAAACTTTTGGATTGCCTGGTCAGTATCCTAATTACTTGTTTACCAGATAAAAATAAAGAATTGATTTTTGATTTTATGCCCAACAGTTACACTTTAAGGGCAAAGTCCCCATACATGCAGGTGCGCCGCGAGGCACCAAGCAGACCACGCGGCCGCTTAGGGCCTCAAGGTCTTAGGGGCCTCGGCGGCTCCGTGACGTCAGTGTGACGTCACTGTTTTCCCGCAGCCCGCGGGGCTGTCAGAGCAGAGCAGGGTTACGGGTAGATGGCCACCGCTGAAGCCCTGCTCTGGAGACTATTTATGTCTCCAGTACAGGGCTTCGGGTGGCCATCTTCCCGTAGCCCTGCATTCAATCAGTGCGGGAGATTAGAGGAGGGAGGGAGCTCCGTGGGAACTGCGCGCCTGAGGAGCCGGCCAGGAGATGGGGAGAGAAGACTTCTGCCAGTGCCAGGTGAGTAAATTCTTTTCTTTTTGCAGCTCTAATTGCGTTTATCTGCTGAAAATGTGCCCTAATTACGTTTGATATCTGCTGAAAATGTGCCCTAATTACGTTTGATTTCTGCTGAACTGTGCCCTAATTGCGTTTGATATCTGCTGAAAATGACAAGACAAGACAAATAACATTTATATCGCGCTTTTCTCCTGGCGGACTCAAAGCGCCAGAGCAGCAGCCACTAGGGCGCGCTCTATAGGCAGTAGCAGTGTTAGGGAGACTTGCCAAAGGTCTCCTGCTGAAAAGGTGCTGGCTTACTGAACAGGCAGAGCCGAGATTCGAACCCCGGTCTCCTGCGTCAGAGGCAGAGCCCTTAACCATTACACCATCCAGCCAAATGTGCCCTAATTGCATTTGATTTCTGCTGAACTGTGCCCTAATTGCGTTTGATTTCTGCTGAACTGTGCCCTAATTGCGTTTGATATCTGCTAAAAATGTGCCCTAATTGAGTTTGATTTCTGCTGAAAATGTGCCCTAATTGCGTTTAATTTCTGCTGAAAATGTGCCCTAATTGCGTTTGATTTCTGCTGAAAATGTCCTGTAATTGCGTTTGATTTCTGCTGAACTGTGCCCTAATTGCGTTTGATTTCTGCTGAACTGTGCCCTAATTGCGTTTTTATTTTCTGGTGTCTGGGGTAACTGTTGCTTCATTTATTATTTAATGGTCATAGTTGGCTATATTTGCTGTGCTACGGTTAAGCTCTGCCTATACAATGTCATGGCCACGCCCATCAGGGGCAAATGCAGGATTTCCAAGGGGGGGGTTCCTGAAAGTGGTGTGTGGGCGTGGCCAAAATATGGTGTGGGTGGAGCCAAATACTAGCAGTTTCTAGGCTAAATTGCACCCAGGGTGAGGGCGTAAAATGCGCCCCCAACGTGGAGACAGGTATAGGTGCCCGCAGTATAGGTAGCAGTATAGGTAGCCAGCTATAGGTCCCCCCCCAGTATAGGTAGCCCATATAGTTGCCCCCAGTATAGGTTAGATAGGTATATGCCCCCCAGTATAGATTAGATAGGTATATGTCCCCCAGTATAGGTTTGATAGGGATATGCCCCCCAGTATAGGTTAGATAGGGCTATGCCCCCCAGTATAGGTTAGATAGGGCTATGCCCCCCAATATAGGTTAGATAGGTATATGTCCCCCAGTATAGGTTAGATAGGTATATGTCCCCCAGTATAGGTTAGATAGGGATATGCCCCCCAGTATAGGTTTGATAGGGATATGCCCCCCAGTATAGGTTAGATAGGGCTATGCCCCCCAGTATAGGTTAGATAGGGCTATGTCCCCCAGTATAGGTTAGATAGGTATATGTTCCCCAGTATAGGTTAGATAGGTATATGTCCCCCAGTATAGGTTAGATAGGTATATGCCCCCCAGTATAGGTTAGATAGGTATATGCCCCCCAGTATAGGTTAGATAGGTATATGCCCCCCAGTATAGGTTAGATAGGTATATGCCCCCCAGTATAGGTTAGATAGGTATATGCCCCCCAGGATAGATTAGATAGGTATATGCCCCCCAGGATAGATTAGATAGGTATATGCCCCCCAGTATAGGTTAGATAGGTATATGCCCCCCAGTATTGGTTAGATAGGTATATGCCCCCCAGTATAGGTTAGATAGGTATATGCCCCCCAGTATAGGTTAGATAGGTATATGCCCCCCAGGATAGATTAGATAGGTATATGCCCCCCAGTATAGGTTAGATAGGTATATTCCCCCCTAGTATAGGTTAGATAGGTATATGCCCCCCAGGATAGATTAGATAGGTATATGCCCCCCAGTATAGGTTAGATAGGTATATGCCCCCCAGTATAGGTTAGATAGGTATATGCCCCCCAGTATAGGTTAGATAGGTATATGCCCCCCGGTATAGGTTAGATAGGTATATGCCCCCCAGTATAGGTTAGATAGGTATATGCCCCCCAGGATAGATTAGATAGGTATATGCCCCCCAGTATAGGTTAGATAGGTATATGCCCCCCAGTATTGGTTAGATAGGTATATGCCCCCCAGTATAGGTTAGATAGGTATATGCCCCCCAGGATAGATTAGATAGGTATATGTCCCCCAGTATAAGTTAGATAGGTGAAGGAAGGTGCCCCTGTGTGGGGAGAAGATTGCCTGGGGGAGAAAAGACAGAATAAAATGATGGAGGTGCCAGCCGCGCCAATAAGGGATGCGGGAGCCGGCTTTATTCCTCACTCCCTCCCTCCCTCTGAATGCCCCCACCTGCGGTGAATGTGTGCCCGGCTCCCCCATGAGTGTGTGCGCAGCGGAGCGGTAGGTCCTCTTACCGCAGATCAGGCGCACCAGCAAGTCTCTCTGCTTCCTGTGACGTCATGGTAAACAGGAAGCATGGGACTCCAGTTGCTGGTGCGCCTGATCTGCGGTAAGAGGACCTACCGCTCCACTGCGCACACACTCATGGGGGAGCCGGGCACACATTCACCGCAGGTGGGGGCATTCAGAGGGAGGGAGGGAGCGAGGAATAAAGCCGGCTCCCGCATCCCTTATTGGCGCGGCTGGCGCCTGTATCATTTTATTCTGTCTTCTCTTTCCAGCCGGCCGGGCCATGCGGCAGCCCCACTTCCGGTCTCAGTGCAGGGGGGTGTTCTAGACACCCAGAACAACCCCTTCCGTGCGCCACTGCCCATCTTTAGACGTGGTGTGCGCGCCTCAATCGCCCCAATCCGCCTTCCTGCTCCACCCACATGTCATGGCCACGCCCACTTATGCGGGATAGCCACACCCATAGGACCACTTACTACAGTCCGCTTGGGGCCACAAAAACCTTAGCTGCACCCCTGCATACATGCTATTGTCAGTCACCAAAATTTCAACATTAGGTTAGGTCATAGTAATCACCAGGGGGGTTTTAGGATTAGGCACAACCTTTTAGGGTTAGGAACCACCAGGGGAGGGTTCTGTGTGCAAGAAGGGAGAAGTTAGGTCATAGTAATCACTGGGGGGGAGGGGGTCTTAGGGTCAGGCACCACCATATGGGTCATAGGGTTAGGCACCACCAGGGAGGGGTTAGGCACCACCAAGGGGGAGTTAGGGTTAAGCACCACCATGGGGTCTTAGGTTTAGGCACGACCTTGGGGGGTCTTTGGGTTAGGCACCACCTGGGGGTTAGGGTTAGGGGAGGGTTCTGTGTGAGAGTAGGGAGAAGTTAGGTCATAGTAATCAGTCACCAGGGGGAGTCTTAGGATTGGGCACTACCAGGGGGGGTTAGTGTTAGGCACCACCGGGGGGCAAGGGATAGGCACCACCAGGGGGGGGTTAGGCACCACCAGGGATGAGTTAGGGTTAGGCACCACCAAGGGGGGTCTTAGGGTTAGGCACCATCAGGGGAGGGTTCTGTGTGAGAGTAGGGAGAAGTTAGGTCATAGTAAACACCAGGGGGGAGTTTTAGGATTAGGCACCACTGGGGGGTTAGGGTTAGGAACCATCAGGGGAGGGTTCTGTGTGAGAGTAGAGAGAAGTTAGGCCATAGTAAACACCAGGGGGGAGTTTTAGGATTAGGCACCACCAGGGGGTTAGAGTTAGGAACCACCAGGGGAGGGCTCTGTGTGAGAATAGGGAGAAGTTAGGTCATAGTAATCACTGGGGGAGGGTAGTCTTAGTGTCAGGGACTACAAGGGTAGTCATAGGGTTAAGCACCACCAGGGACTGGAGGGGTTAGGCACCACCAAGGGGGAGTTAGGGTTAGGCACTACCAGGGGAGTCTTAGGTTTAGGCACCACCTGGAGGGTTAGGGTTAGGGGAGGGTTCTGTGTGAGAGTAGGGAGAAGTTAGGTCATAGTAATCACCAAGGGGTGTTTTAGGATTAGGCCCCACCAGGGGGTTTAGGGTTAGGCACCACCAGGGGGGTTAGAGTTAGGCACCATCAAGGGAGGGTTCTATGTGAGAGTAGGGAGAAGTTATGTCATAGTAATCACTTTTCTCAGCTATATCTAGTACCCTTTTATAGCCCAACAAATTTTGCCTATAACAGCATCCTTTTATAAACTAAAACTAGCTTTTTTGGCTACACCAGGTGCCCTTTGTAGCCGAATTTTACATATATGGGCTACACCAGGCACCCTTTGTAGCTGAATTTGGCATATATGGGCTACACACCGAGCGCCCTTTGTAGCCGAATTTGGCATATGGGCTATACCAGACACCCTTTTTGTAGCCGAATTTGGCATATATGGGCTACACCGGGACGGGAGCCCTTTTTTCCAGGTGCCCTTTTCAGATAGACACCTCTCTCCTTGGCCACGCCCTCTGCCACTCCCCTGCCTCCCTGCATGCTATGAGAGACACAATGGCCTCAATTCACTAAGATCATGCTGGAGATAATAAGGCAAGAGAAAACTTACTTCCACACAGTGAGAGAGTTATCTTACCTCTTCATTCCTTAAGTTACCTCCTCTGTAGTTAATTTACCTTCTCTGTAGTTAATTTACCTCCTCTGTAGTTATTTTCACAGGCAGTTAATTAACAGCCTGGCCCATATGCAATTAACGTTTTCACCTGAGTCTTCTCCTAGGAGATAATTTTTCATCTTCGATTTTAAATAACTTTTTAGCACTTTTCAACTAAAAAAGTACCCAAAAGTAGGTGAAAAGTGCTATAAAAATTATTTTGAGTATTTTCTTGCTTGCTGGTAGCTCAAAAGGAATTTTATTAACAAGTTTAAAAATATCACCTAGGAGAAAACTTAGGAGAAAAAGTGAATTGCATATGGGCCCCTGTCTTTAACTCTGGAGTTATTTTAAGGATTGGAGAGTTAACTTAAAGACAGAAGAGTTAACTTTAGGTTTGCCTGAGGTAAAATGTTTCCTGAATACTACATGCCTTATCACCATGGTAACAACTCTAGAAGAGTTATTAAAGACAGGAGATAAGCTTAGTGAATTGAGGCCAATGTCGCTTGTTGCAGTGTCGTGACCTATAGGTCACACAAGTGAAAGTGAGCCATTGCGGCTCACTGGAGCGGCGGTTAGTGGCGGTTTTTGCAGCTACCTGATCCGCCCAGCCCCACGGATCAGGTAGCCTACTTTTTTTTCTTTGAGCCTGCCTTGGGCTCTCTTTAAGCAGAATAGTGGAAACAAGTTAAAAAATGTAAAAGACCTTGTAGTTTTTGAGAAAATCGATTTTTAAAAATGCAAAGGAAAATGTTTTTTTAACACATTTTTCTGAGTTTTTCTGAGTTTAAAAACCATTTTTCCTTTGCATTTTTAAAATCAATTTTCTCAAACTACAAGGTCTTTTTTTTTAATTGACTTCTTCACATTCTTCTCCTTAACTGTATGTAGAAATTTTGGTGACAATAGCATTCATGGGGGCTTTGCTATTGACCCCTAGTTGGCAAAAAATTATGCAGAATTAGTGAAATTATGGTTCCCGACTACATTTACAAATGAAATTGTATATTATTTTTTCCCATACAATTTCAATTTCACACTGTAAATGTGACTTACGATGTGAAATTACAGTTATGTGAAATTAGTGCTTATTTCAAGTGGTTGTTCAGAAGCAGGGAGGCTATCTGTAACACCTGACACGTTATGGTCGTCTCCATTTCTGGGCTGCACATTTCTGCTTGTGACCTTCTTTCCCTGCTGTGTTGATGTCCACAGAGAGAGGAGCTCAGTGTGGAGGATCTGAGGAGTGTGCTGAACCAGAAGCTGCAGAACTGTAAGTCGTGACACGAGCTACAGAAATGAGTCACATGTCATTAATAATATTAGCTGGTTGGTTCTTGAGTTTACTAATTTCTTAAAGGAGTCATCAGGCAAACCCTACCCAACCCCACTCTACTTACCAGGTGCTTCCTCCAGCCCCTTGCAGCTGACATGTCCAGCGCCACAGCTCCGCGCTCAGCCGCTGGCCAGAAGTGCCCTGCAGAGGCCCACCTCCTCTAGTGTGCCTATGCGAACGCCGCTGTCAATCAAGTCCACGTTGTCTGCGGTGTAGGCAGTAGAGACAACCTCGAGGTCGGCCTCTGCACCGGCAGGGATCCCGGGCCGGCAGCTGAGCGCGGAGCTGCGACATGGGACATGCCAGCTGCAAGGGGATGGAGGAAGCCCCGGGTAAGTAGAGCAGGGGGTGGGTTTTACCTGATGACTCCTTTAAGGTGTTTGAAGTTTCTGAAAGGGTAATGATGCGATTAAGAGGGGAAAATTTCCATCCTAGTCTGGATGGTATCTTCTTTTCTAACCTTAATAAAATAGTCAGAGAACGTTACCCTGGTTATTGAATATATAATAGTAACACATCTAGGGCTCAAATCATAAAATGTTACCACATGCGATAAAGAAGAAAACAGTCAATTCAAAAAGGCTGTTACGGCATGGAAAACTAAAATGACCAATGTGTGAAGTAAATGATCAAACTTGTGAGGTAAATTACAGACTTGTGAGGTAAATTACAGACTTGTGAGATAAATTACAGATTTGAGGTAAATTACAGACTTGTGAGGTAAATTAACAACCTGAGGTAAATACCTTATAAATGTCAATTCACAAAGTATTACACATGCAAGAAAACAAGTGAGATGTTTGGTTTGTCCAGCCTGGGACTGTCAATAAGATAACAAACAGCCTTTTAGGTTACAGAAGGGTGGCAAGAAGTAGAAAAAAGGGAAAACAGAGGGTAGAGAAAAGACAAAAGTTTAACTATTCAGGAAAGTAAGAAAGCTAATGAAACTGTTTTCCCTAATTTCACGTTAATGGTTATTAGGATGCTTGGTTGGATGCTTGATGGTTTTGAGCTAATACAAATTTTATGTTCATTTTTGTGCAGCTTGGACTTGCACTTTACTTGTCAGTATAATAAATAGGGATGGTTGGAAATGCCGATTTCCGATTCCGCAGAAATTCTGATTTCTGCCAATGCCGATTACCGATTCTGCTGATTTCCGATCGGTTTAACAATTTCGGAGTTCGGATTTCCGATTTCTGAGTTGTGTTTTTTTTGGTAATTTTTTGCTTTCTCTGATTGGCCAAATACTTCCGAATTGACTCGACATTCTCTTATTGGTCCAATGCTTCCGAGTTCTGTGATTCAGCTAAAATTACCGAGTTGTGGTTATGCAGTATTTCCACAGAAATCCGATTTCGGAGTTCCATTTTCCAATTTCTGAGTCCCGATCGGAAATTCAGAGATTTAAATTCCGCAAAATCCGAATGCGAATCCCTACTGCTGAATATGCAAAGCATCTCTTTATGCTCCAGAAGCCAGGCTTATGCTGGGCATACACAGTACGTTTTCTACCGTGTAATCGAGCCGCTGGCTCAATTCCGGCATGTCCCCGCTGGTCCCTTATCTTCTGTTCGTCCGTATCTACCTTATGTCCCCCGCTTCCTTATCTTCCGTTCGTTTCTTCTTTTGTCCTGCCCGCCGGTATCGAGCGCGGAATAGATCCAGTGGGGTATCAGACACGTCGGAAATTATCAATCAAGCCATCAGTGGCTCGATTACACGGTAGAAAATGTACCGTGTATGCCCAGCATAACATCCAGAACTGCCTGTGTCTATCAAGGCAAACCACACTAAGCATTAATCTTCCATCAAAGAGTTTATGTGAATAAATTGTGAGTCAAAATACAGTTAACTGTTTTCTTTTACAAAATATAATCTTTCTGCAGATCCTGACATCAAATGTGATGGATTCGGCGTGAGGACCTGCAGGGAGATGATCAACCTCATGGATGTATCTTTTCAAAAAGTTATAATAATTCCAACATTTGTGTAGTGCTTTTCTCCTGTCGGGCTCAAAAGTGCTTGAAAGCTGCAGCCACTAGGGAGTGCTTAGTAGGCAGTAGCAGTGTTATGGAGTCTTGCCTAAGGACTCCTTACTAAACAGGTACTGGCTTACTGAAGCAAGAGCAAAGGTTCTATATCAGAGGCGGTGCCATTAACCATTACACTATCCAGCCACTATAAAAAGTTAAAGTGGACCTGAACTCTTGCACAGGACAGAAAAAAAAACCTAGAGAAATGCACCCTGTATATATTTAGAGAATTTAGCCCGTCTAATTCCCCCTCATCTGTGATTAATACATGCCAATATTGTAGATCATTATTAAAAAAAACAAAAAACTTCAATTCTGCCTCTTCTTTTTACGTTTAAAAATTTAGCAAAGGCTTTTTGCCCTCTTTCGAGGCCTGCCCGACCCGCAGAAAATTCAGACTGATGTTTATTACATATACTGTATTACTGCTGTAATTACTGAATTGCACACATTAGCAGAGAGCAAACAAAAGCTTTCATTAGCAGGGGGTGGGGACATAGGACACTATGCTTCAAAGAGTTTAAAGTCATAGATGCTATCTTCACTCTTTTCCCTGGATAAATAATGGGCAGCTAGAAGGAGAGGGGGGAACATGGCAGCTCCTATAGCTATTAGAAATAGAAACCATGAAAAAAATGGTGCTTGGTTCCCTTTAAGTTACACTGTAGATCCCAGACAGCAATGGTACAGCTGGGCTTTAGTGAAAGACACCCTTAACATTTCAAACAATTACATTTTCCATTGTTTATCAAAAATGTGTGTGAGGATCTAATGAAAACACTTCTTATTTTAATGGGCTATTGGCAGGTCTGGTTTTTCCATAAGGCACTGTAGGCACATGCCTACGGGTGTCTTCTGTGAGAGACGCAGCCCCCTCCTCAGACCACTGATCTCAGGAGCTTACAGTCTAATCCCTGTCTCATATCAATGACCTCAGGCACTTAAAGGACTTACAAGCTGAATTAAAAAAAAAAGTGAATTACCTTAGAACACTATCAGACCTCAGGGCAGACGATCCGTGGCTCCCTTGTACTTTCCAGATGCACCGTTATCACAATCCACTCATCATTACATGACCCGACCCAGCCCAGGGTCGCCTTATCTCTGGGCGATTATAATCGCCTCTTTAAAAATCCTCTGCGTAGTTCAAATAGACGTGGCTACAGCCGTGCACGCAGTCCATCGTCACTCCGTACACTGAGTAATACATCATGTGGGCGTCACCACATGACCGCCCACATGACTGACTTCACTTCAAGCCGGCCGCGCCCCCTCAGCACAGAATGCGAGCGCAGAGCGATGGAGGACGTAACCTAGTGTCTGCACAGACACTAGGTTACGTCCTCCCTTGCTCTGGGCTCGCCCACATGACTGACTTCACTTTAAGCCAGCCGCGCCCCCCTCAGCACAAGTGGTTTCCACATTTTCCATGTCAGTTCACGGAGGGTGTCTCCGTGAACAGCCTGCGAGCCTCCGATCGCGGCTCGCAGACTAAATGTAAACACGCGGGGAAGAAATCCGTAAAGGAGATCGGCGATCCCTGACCTCTGATTGGCCGGGGATCGCCGCAGTCTGATAGGCTGAAACCTATTAGAGGCGGTGCAGGATGGATCTCCGTCCTGTGCCGCCCAGGGGAAGGAGGGGAGGGAGGGAAGGACAGGGAGGCCGAAAATCGCTACGGAGGGGGGCTTTGAGGAGCCCTCCCGCAAGGCGAAAATAGCCGGCGGCGATCAGACCCCCCCCCCAGCAGGACATCCCCCTAGTGGGGAAAAAAGGGGGAAATCTGATCGCCCTGGCTGATTCCTGATCTGTTTAGTGGGCTGGAGAGCCCACGCAGCACAGATCTGGGAGAAATGGCCTGGTCCTTAAGTGGTCAGGTCTCTAAGAATAATATGAGATAAGATTCTAAGGACAGTTAGTGGCATAAGGCAGGGGTTAGAGTTCAGAATATTTTTACTTGGGGGTGTGGCCTGTGTTCAGGGGAGGAGATTAGAGCGTGAGAACGCTTGTACCTACAGGCCTCTGAGTTGTAAATCTGTCGGATTACAGCAGCCAACCCACTTGGAAAGCAGTAATGTCCTATTTCTGGCAGAGGATGTTCACTTATAATTTCAGAAAAGTGTTATAGTTTGTCTTTAACTGCATGGCATACAGATGGACGGTACAGGGACACTGAGTGCGGAGGAGTTTCAGATCCTTTGGAGAAAGCTGCAGCACTACATGGTATGTACCCTCTGATCTCATTAGGCCTCTGACTATATACGTAGAGCAGTGATTATTTGTGTAATGAAAGCATTTTAGCTGCTGGTTTATGAAAATTTGATAACAACGTCCCCAAGGGGGCAAAACAAGTCATCTTGGTGCTCATTAATTCTGGTAAAAAATAACTGGTGACCTTACTTTACAGGATTATATCACTAGTATCCTATATAATAAAACCTAACTGTCCCTGTGTACTCCTGTCCCTGTGTCCTAGTTGGGTCCGTGCTTTTTGCCACTGCGCATGTGCGCAGCACGGACAGCCCTTGGGACAGGAGGATGGGGCCAGTTATCTGGGCGGGCTAGTGCGCGGGCGAGCGCATGTGCGACGGATGCGCGTGCATGCGCACTGACATGCAGCGATGGGGGCCTAAAGAAATAGATCTAGAGCCCGTTTTTAAACAGGCTAAGGTCGCTAGTATAGTATAAAGCTGGCTAAACACTTATAGATTTCCACCTGAGAAAGGAAGAAGGGATCGATTCCTACCATACACTGCACATCACTTTCTAACAGACTCCAGCAGGGAATCTATTGAAGATTGATCAAACTGCAGAGTTGCACTGTTCGATGCAGTGCAAAGCTATAGGCCATCAATCTGCCAATGCTCTCTTGCCCTGCCCCCAATCGATTGAAATTTTCCACTCTTTCCGATCGATACTTTCAATCGATTTTTAGTCAAAATTTATCAAAAATCAATGGAACTGACATTTTGGTGAATTGATTCCCAGCAGATGAATCGTATCTGTAAAGAATCGAATTATAAAATTGATGAGTATATGGCCACCTTTAGGGGAAGTTAGGTTAGTGTAAATGTAAGGATAAAGCATGCATAGGGTGGTAGGGCTTGCTAGGCAGAGGATTTATGTGACTGATTCTTTCAGGTTCTGATGGAATGATTACGTATAACATACTGATATCTGCAGTAGAATCTTACCGTGGAACCACTTTAAAAAAGTATTTAAAGAGGAACTGTCGCGAAAACCTTAAAATTGAAAACACATACAAATAAGAAGTACGTTTCTTCCTGAGTAAAATGAGCCATACATTACTTTTCTCCTAAGTTGCTGGCATTTACAGTAAGTAGTAGAAATCTGACATTACCGACAGGTTTTGGGCTAGTCCATCTCTCTATAGGGGATTCTCAGCATGACCTTTATTCTTTATAAAGAATCTCCCTGAAAAAGATTTATACAAAGATGCTGCCCTGCTCACCTTACACTTTTTTTTGGACAGTTGGACGGAGCAAATGAAATTCGCTAAGTGCATTGTGAAAATAAAAAAATCCCTGTGAGCCCTCATGAGGAGATGGGCTAGTCCAAAACCTGTCGGTTCCGTCAGATTTCTACTACTTACTGTAAGTGACAGCAACATAGGAGAAAAGTAATTTATGGCTCATTTTACTCTGGAAGAAATGTACTTCGTATTTGTATCTGTTCAGATATATTTAAAATTTTAAGATTTTCTCAACAGAGGTCCTTTAAGTATGGGGATTGATAGATTTTAATGATCAAATTGTATAAAAATTGGCCATTTATGAAGGCAATCGATAGGAAATGATTCTTTGGTCGATTACTAAATAGGATAAAATCGATCCGAAAGATGGATTTTATGATCGATTTTGAAGAAAGAATCGTTCAGTAAACGTGAACAATCAATAATTGCTTTCCGATTAGTTACGATCATTCAAATCGCGTCGAAAGATCGTATCTGATGAAAAAATTGGACTGTTAATGTGCACCTTAAAAGCCCCACAACCAAACCAGGAGACCTTATTTTTCCCCATCTTTGTGTAATATCGTATTTTTCGGATCATAAGACTCACTTTTTCTCCCCCAAAAAAGAGGTAGAAAAGTCACTGCATCTTATGGTCTGAATATAGCGCCAGGTCTCCCCCCACAAATACATACTGCAGCCGGTTGGACCGAGAGGGGAGCACCGGTGGAGCTATGGGCATGGAGGCTCACTCTGACTGGGGGGTTGCTGTTGCCTTTCATCAGCTTTTCCCAATGTCCGCAGTGAGTGCAGCGTGCCCAACTGCTGAGCTGCAGACGCTGGCGTCATGTATCCATGGCCAATCGAGTGAGCGGCAATGCTGGAGACTGCTAGTGAAAGGTGCTGATGGTCTCGTGGGTGGAACCACGGCTCCGTCATTGGGGCCAATCAGTGCATTTGGTCAGTAGCAGTCAGTGCACTGATTGGCCATTGCCTGGAGCATCTTATAGTCTGAAAAATACGGTATATCATGCATAAAAGAACATAGTTCACTTTATGACACTTGCAGCAATGTACTGTACTTTGCCAACTGCTGAACTCGTGACAAAATGGCTGGGTTGGGGAGAGAGACGATTCTACTGGCATCTAAAAAAATTCAGTATACCTCAAAACTCACTTGTAGTAAGTATCGTTTTCCACCATTGTCTTCATAGAAAATCTTCCTTGAAGTGGACGGCAATGACTCGGGATCCATCGACGCCCATGAGATGCGAAACGCCTTGCAGAGCGCAGGTGACCGATTGCGCAATGTGATGCTGCTCTCCATACAAATGCCTCTAAATCTTCTGCATTAACAGATTTTTTTCACCAGCATACTTATTAACTACTTGCCGACTGCTCCATGCCAATTGGGTGAGCAGTGCGGCAGCCCCAGGACCGCTCCACGCCCACGGCCGTCTATGGGGCTAGCAGGAGATCGCGCGCAGGCTGTGCGCGCATCTCCTGCTTGGAAGGCGGAGCTCCGCTATGCCTTCAGTCTCCGAGCGGTGATAGAGGGCGGTTTCGCCGTCTAATTACTTTGTACAGCACTGCGATCAGCAGCAGCGCTTTACTGGGGTGCAGAAGCAGAAGTGATCCACTGTCATAGGCTGAGGCCTATGACAGCCGATCACGCTGATTGGCCGGTGGGGGGAGGGAGGGAGCGGGGCTGTAATAATAAAAAAAAAACATAATTTTATTTAAAAATAAATGATATAAATATTAATAAAAAAAAATAAACATTGGGGGAGCGATCAGACCCCACCAACAGAGATCTCTGTTGGTGGGGAGAAAAGGGGAGGATCACTTGTGTGCTGAGTTGTACGGCCCTGCAGCACGGCCTTAATGCTGCAGTGGCCAATTTCATGAAAAAGGGCCTGGTCTTTAATGGGGATTAACCCTGCGGTCCTCAAGTAGTTAAAGAGCTGATAAGGTACTATAATAAATAGGGTAAGGTTATCAATAGGTATGGCCAATGAATTGTTAATAATTCAGGGTCACCGTCGCTGTCACAATGGGTGCACTTCCGTGTTTGTCATGGTATCGCCCCCTACTGGCTGTCACCCTGAGGCACACCCATCACCTTGCCTCATCAAAGAACCAGCTTTGGGCTCAGAGTGGTTTTGGCTCCAGCACCGACCTCCCAGATGAAAGGGACCACTTTCCCTTAAGCTTAAAAATTGTGCTTAAAGTGAACTAAGCAGCTCCTGGCTTCAAATAGCTGCAAGGGCTGCCATTGTTCAGAAGCTCAACCCCCTGCTATTTTACAACTAGCATTGTCCAGGCTAGGTGTGAAATTCGTCAACTGTAACTGATGTTTTCTGTTTGAAGTACAATGGGGGTTTGTTTGTGGTCAGTTAAGTCTAATGAGGTGATTTCTTATCTGTGTTCAACAATCTCCTGCTCAGCGACCGCAGGTCCTTTGTGGATGGACAAAGTGGCTATTTTAACCCTTAGATGTAAAAACATAAGGTAAATTGAAAGTTTTTTTTAATAATAAACCGCATTTTTAATTTGCTATAGAGCTGCCCTGGGTGTTAAAAATGATGCTCGGTTCACTTTAAAACTAATAGGTAATCGAAATGGAGTTATGCATTCAGTCAGATATTATAATGTTTATGATCTGTCTGACAGGTTTCAGCCTCAATGTCCGGATCCAGGAGGCAATTATCCAGCGATACGTCTCTGGCGGGCTGTCCGTACATTTTGAAGATTTTATTGCATGCTTGATGCGCCTGGAGATGCTGTTCAGTGAGTAATAAGACAGATTCGTGCGCTGCTCCATACTGCAAATCTTATGAATGAATAGCTCAACCTCTGGTGATCTGACAAACATTCTGCTATTTGCTAATACACTTATTAGCCCCACCCACCCAGGAGGCAGACCTTCCAGTTAGCAAATCAAAGCTTTTAGCAGCTGATCCATTGAACTAGCAGCTGTGTTAGTTATTAAGAATTTGCAAGCCCCAACTACCACCTCATGGATGAAGCTAATTAGCAGGTTAAAAAGATTTTTGTAACGATTGTGGGATTCTCTCCGTGATCAGCGCACACAAGACGTGCGCTGACACAGCGGAAATCCTCCACAAGTGTATAATTTGCGGGAAACCCAGCAAAAGGTGCAATGCACCTGTAGAGGGAAATTCCTGTCGACAGATGGAGCTGTGGCGTGCAGAGGAACAGCTCCTCTGCCCTGCCACACACGCCAGACAGGAATTGCACGAAGGGATGGAACGCAGGGCAAGATAGCCCTGAAGGAGAGAGAGAGCAAAGCGACAGATTGTATGTGTGTGCACCAAACTAAACCGCAACAGTGCATACACAACAGCAGATAGGAAGCAGGAACGCAATCGCGGGAGAGGCGATTGCCAGAGGTGACACAAGGCTACAGCAAGGCAGAGCACGAGAGTAGCAAAGGCGCAGCAAATCATACAATGAGGAGACACGGAAAATAACAAACGCTTGCTAAACGCGAACACCGCACTCATTCGCAACAGTGCACGCGTTTATGCGCGGTCTCTCCACGTGATAAGCACAATAGAGACAAACACGCCTAACTAACCACCGACAGACAAACATGAAACAGAGCACGCGAGCGCTTGCTTAACGGTTACCTCACCGAGCCTCCAGCAAGCGTTCGTAGCAGACAAGACAGACACACGAAAACATGAATAAGCGAACGAGAGGATCCACAGCACTAGCGCAAGTGACTAGCGCAATCCAGGAAGACAGAACAGAAGGATCCACAGCGCTAGCGCAAGATGCTAGTGCGATCCAGGTACAGAGTAGCAGAACAGAAGGATCCACAGCACTAGCGCAAGATGCTAGTGCGATCCAAGTACAGAGTAGCAGAACAGAAGGATCCACAGCACTAGCGCAAGAGGCTGGTGCGATCCAGGGAAACAGATCAGAAGGGGCTACCAGTAACAACCGCTGTTCCGGTTAGCACCCAGACACACAGAACGATGTCCTGTCGACCACCGCTGGGACAGGACAATCGCAACAGACAAACAAAACAGATAAGCAATCCTAACTGCACTAGGGAAACCTGCCTAGTGCAGTCCCAGCCCCAGGAATTACTCTAGGCTAATCTTTAAACAAAGAGCAAGGCTGACACTCCAGGCGAGTGTTCCACAGGACTAACTCTTATGACCAGCCACTTACTGTGGGAAACATAGCTCTTTATAGAGCAAGCCCACAAAGGATGTGGCTAGGCAATCTGCATGACAAACATATGCAAATTCCTCAGCAGCAAGCTGCACAACTGACAAAAGGTCTCTCTTCCAGAGACCTGCAGGATGCAGACCTGAACAGTGGTCAAAAGGCTGCCTGTCTGCGCAGGATCCTCACAGTACCCCCCCCCCCCCCCTCTAGGGTCGGATTCCAGATGACCCTCCAACCTGATACTTGCAAAAGACTCTAACTGAAGACTCACGTGGGTCAGGACAGCCCGACAAGGCCCAATTCCAGAGTCAGTCCAGCTGAAACCGACCTCATCGGAAGCAAACACCACCGAAACATGTCCATCAGTACTACCAGTCTCAGTATAACACCCATCAGGACTGTGAACGCCAGAGAAGAAGCCATCGACACCCTCCAGACAATACCCACCACCTTCCAAGGAGCGTCCGAAAATACCAAACCTGCCACAATACCTGTTCGAAGTGTCCCTTACAACACAAAAGCCACTGTTGATCTTATCCAGGGTACCAAGCAAAATTTCTCCCGGAATCTCCCAGAACCTTTTGAAGCTCCACAGAGATCCCAAGAGGGCAGAACAATCACCAGGCTCACATGGAGAACTATCAAGAACCCCTATGGAACCAATGACAATTCCGGATTTAGAATTACGAGGACACCCATCAAGATCAAGACTTTCAGGGACCACTTCTGGGCATGCAAGCAGGCAGGCCATATCAGAGCATGTCTCCACCGAGGAAGCATCTGAGCATGCTGGTAACCGAGGCACACCTGGGCTTTCTGGGTCACAGAGCACATTGGGGTACACCAGCACAGGAGAAACCTCAGAACATGTCGGGGAACTGCCAACCTCAGAGTCCGGCACCACAGGACCAAAACCAGTACCGGGCAGAGGATCATCATGAGCAGTGGTCTCAAGCACTGGACTTTCAAAAAAAAATTCGGACTCAGGCTTAGAAGTCTCAGTGACTGTAATGGTATCTGACAAAAACTCATCATTGACTACGCATAACTGAAGCTCCACCAGAGCTGAAAAAGTAGCCAGCAAGGCAGCAATGCCTACTGAAGTGGGCAACACCTCAGAAGGGCTTGGGGGGCAGGAGACATCTCCTACAAGTTCTGCACCCTTTGGGAGGAACTCGGAGGTCTCCAGGACATCAGGCAAGACCTCAGGAACATCATTTTTCAAGTTTTCTAAGAAGGATTCTGAACTATCCATGTTACAGGGCAAAACTGGAACTTTATTTTGTGGACAGGGCAGATGTCCCAGGGAAGGTTCCACCATAAACTGTGACTGAATTTCATCATCATGAGCGGAACGTACAGGAATATTTACTGGAACACACACTGACTCCCTAACTTTAATCTCGCTGCACCCAGAATTCTGCGTAGCAGTCAAACTAGCTTGCAACTCCAAAACTGCAGAAAAACAGGTGAGTATAGTGGCAATACCTAGACGAGCCTCTAGGGACACTGCCGGAGACTCTAAACAAGGCCATATTAACTCATCCAGAGTACAGGGTGCAGAATCAGCATTTTCCTCAGAACAAGAAAGGGACTCGCAAATGTCAGTGTGATCGGACATCATATTGTTATTCATGGTACAGGGCAGGCTCAGAGAAACTTTCTCTGGACCCAGCAAAAATGCTTCAGAGTCAGATTCGCAAAACCGAAGCGCTGTCTCACTCTTAGATTCGGCTAACAATGTCAAATCCGAGGAGTTAGAACGCAAAACTTGCAAATCAAAAATCGCTTCAGGTTGTAAAACTGACGCTTCCATAGCGCAAACCTCCGCGATCTGCGGGGCAGACTGTAAGGCGTTCAGGACAGAAACACTGGAGCAACTGTCACCAGGCAACGGGCCCTTACAGGTGTCAACAGGGTGAGACAAAGACGCATCTGCAGTAGAAATAGCGATAACATCAGGAAAAACTTTATTAGACATATTAATTTTACTTTTGATGCTGCATAATTTAGGAATTTTCCCCATGGCAGGATCACAGATGGAAGATCTTAAAGATCTGTTTCTAAATGATAAGGGGTCCCACACATCCTTGAGAAAACTGGCACATTTATGCTGATCACAATCTGCAGGAACATCAGAGAAACAGGCATCAGATCGCACAGATTCACGACTCACATGCTTTACCCCAGAAAGGCAGGAACAATCATCCGACAACGATGTCTCTTTATTGGAATCAATTGGTTGGTGTGTGTGCAACTCATCCAAAATCGTCTGCCATACATAAATTATCAGATCCACATCACCCTCGTCACATTCATCGGAATCAATCAAAAGGTACATAGAATCGAGACAATCATTCAAGACATCTTCGCTTTTTGCGATGTAAAAATTGCAAAAGGCTTTCCAATCAAAATCAAATTCCTCCATTAAGGCCCCAATGTCCCATGAGGCAAATGGAGGTTCAAACAGGCCAGATGATCTCCATATGGGTGGAGTTCAGGAACAAGAACAGATTTTTTAACTGCTTTAATATAGTGTGCGATCCTACCTATAGTAGGATCCACATAAGCTTTGGATTGAGGCAAAAAACCCAGAGACAGATCAACATCATGGTAAACATCATTATCATACTGAATGGTTTTGCATGGAAGGGAAAGATCAGCTGACTTATCAGCAGCTACACATTCAATTAGAGCAGGTGGTAAGCCAGGCAGTTTAAACCAGTGAGAGAATATCACTGCAAGAAACTGATACAGATTATCATTCCAAGAATTGTTTTTTCGCACATCATACGCCCAGGTGAACAAATCGTCTTTTAAGAGCACATAGGCAAACTGAAGAGCCGACGTGGACGGATCAGTAATCTGAAAGGTGGGATTCAGGCAAAACCTCACACATTCAGAGAGAAATTCCGCTTTGGTCTCTGAGTTTAGCCTTTTAAAGCTCTTAAAGACACAGGACCCATACTCGACAAAATCGTACAAATCAGAAATTCCCTCTACTCTGGGAATTTTGGTTTGGCTGGTCATACTGTAACAATTGTGGGATTCTCTCTGTGATCAGCACACACAAGACGTGCGCTGACACAGCGGAAATCCTCCACAAGCGTATCATTTGGGGGAAACCCAGCAAAAGGTGCAATGCACCTGTAGAGGGAAATTCCTGTCAACAGATGGAGCTGTGGAGTGCAGAGGAACAGCTCCTCTGCCCTGCCACACACGCCAGACAGGAATTGCACGAAGGGATGGAACGCAGGGCAAGATAGCCCTGAAGGAGAGAGAGAGCAAAGCGACAGATTGTATGTGTGTGCACCAAACTAGTCGCCAACCCGCGACGGTGCATACACAACAGCAGATAGGAAGCAGGAACGCAATCGCGGGAGAGACGATTGCCAGAGGTGACACAAGGCTACAGCAAGGCAGAGCACGAGAGTAGCAAAGGCGCAGCAAATCATACAATGAGGAGACACGGAAAATAACAAACGCTAGCTAAACGTGAACACCGCACTCATTCGCAACAGTGCACGCATTTATGCGCGGTCTCCACGTGATAAGCACAATAGAGACAAACACGCCTAACTAACCACTGACAGACAAACATGAAACAGAGGTTGCGAGCGCTTGCTTAACGGTTACCTCACTGAGCCTCCAGCAAGCGTTCGTAGCAGACAAGACAGACACACGAAAACATGAATAAGCGAACGAGAGGATCCACAGCACTAGCAAAAGTGGCTAGCGCGATCCAGGAAGACAGAGCAGAAGGATCCACAGCACTAGCGCAAGTGACTAGTGCGATCCAGGGAAACAGATCAGAAGGGGCTACCAGTAACAACCGCTGTTCCGGTTAGCACCCAGACACACAGAACGATTTCCTGTCGACCACCACTGGGACAGGACAATCGCAACAGACAAACAAAACAGATAAGCAATCCTAACTGCACTAGGGAAACCTGTCTAGTGCAGTCCCAGGAATTACTCTAGGCTAATATTTAAACAAAGAGCAAGGCTGACACTCCAGGCGAGTGTTCCACACGACTAACTCTTATGACCAGCCACTTACTGTGGGAAACATAGCTCTTTATAGAGCAAGCCCACAAAGGATGTGGCTAAGCAATCTACATGACAAACATATGCAAATTCCTCAGCAGCAAGCTGCACAACTGACAAAAGGTCTCTCTTCCAGAGACCTGCAGTATGCAGACCTGAACAGTGGTCAAAAGGCTGCCTGTCTGCGCAGGCAGCCAGGCGGATCCTCACAATTTTTTGTTCAATTGTTCAACACTATCAACTATCATATGTTTTGGAATGGCTACATAGGCTTCAACAATTCCTTGATTTTTTTTTAATTGGTAATAAATGAAAATATATACCATGTATACTCGAGTATAAGCCAAGTTTTTGAGAGCAAAAGCATAGGGGCCAACAGTCTCAATTTGGGCGGAACAATCACGGATCCCGCCTGTGTAAATATATGACTTTTATCTACTGAAAAATGTGTTTAATTGATTCAAAATTTATTCCCATCCTTTAAACTGATATATTTCGTTATTGTCATATATTAATATGAAGGAAAATGAGCCAGGATAGAAAGGACCAGTGTGGTTTTAATTATAAAATAACATATTTTTTTCCTATAAAATCTTTATGGTATGCGTGACTAGGGGTGTATGGGGGGGGGGGGTGACTAGGGTAGTGGCAGGGGCGTGGCTTAAGTGTCACTCTTTCTTATTTCAAAAAGTTGGGAGGTATGCAAAAAAGTGGTTGAAAACCAGGGTACCCTTTTTGTTGCTGACCCCCCCCCCATGGAGATTATCGGCTGTTAAGTGGCTGTGTGCCGCTCTGCTGCCCCCCACCAGGGCGGAGCAGAATGTGTGCCTTCCGAGTGTACCCCACCCCCGGCATAAGCAGAGCATTGTGTGGTTGCCTACCACTCTGTGCTGCGATGCTGCAATGATTCCTTTGTAACTTGTATGCTTACGGGCAGGGGCGTAACTAGAAATCCCCAGGCCCCCCTGAAAAAAATCTGAGCCCCCCCCAGGTGCCCTCTTGGGGGGGGGGGGAAGACAGAGGGGTCAGACAGGGGCAGCAACACATAACATCATCTGGAGGTCTCCGTTCTCTAAGAGCCTCACGTTACTTGCTTAACAGTAACCCCAAGTCAGGCTCGGGACGGAAATCTGCAGCTCAGATTGGTAATCCCGAGTTGGATCCATCGCAGGTGTGGAATGTGTAGGGCTGCCACAGAGCTATCTAGCGGTATGATTTTTAGGGTCTTATGCCGTGCATACACGGCTCGTTTTATGCGCCGGATCGAGCCAGTGGCTTGATGCCGGCGCATCCCCGCTCGTCCGCTCGTGCGCGTGGATCGATTGCTGCTCGTCCCCGCCGGCACTTTCTTATCACCGCTCGATTCCCTGCCATTGTCCCCCGGCGGGAATCGAGCGGGCGCGGGTCGAGCGGCATGATCAGGCCAGCTGAATATTATCAGCTGGCCGGATCAGCTGGTCGATACACGGTACAGAAACGTACCGTGTATCCCCAGCATTAAAGCTTGTGAAAAAATTGCACTGCTTTTGGACAATAACATCTGGAAATAATCATACCGCCAGGGAGGTTAAACAGGAAGTAGTGTCAGACGCTGAGAGAGCGGAACCTCCACATGACGTTATGTGTTGCTGCCCGCCACTGCTCGCAATGTAATTGATGCTGGAGGGGAGCGCGCTGAGAGGAGAGCACGAGGTGAGGGAGGGGGACCGCCCCCCCCCTCCCCGCCAATGTCCAATGCTCTCCCCTCATGCAGCGACCCCTCGCCCCCCCCCCAAACAGCCTGAGTGGGCCCCAGAGGGACCCTGGGGCCCCCCGCGGCTGCATGGCTCGCATCCCCTATTGTTACCCCTCTTCTTACGGGTCCATGCCGCTTTTTCATTGCTGTAAATTCCGCAGTGCTAGTGCACGTAGGGACAGGCGCCACTAGATGGTGTCATCCTCGCTATGATACCATCTAGTGGCGCCTGTCACCACGTGCACTAGCACTGCAGGGATCAAAACACGGACCAAGCAACCACACAGCGCTCTGCTTATTCCGGGGTGGGGGTTACTCAGAAGGCACACATTCTGCTCTGGTTTGGCGAGGGGCAGTACAGCGGCACACCGCACATGGTCATCTAATGGCCTTTAATCTCCTATGTCAAGGCCAGTGTCTCCTGGAGATAATGGCCTTAATTCACTAAGCTTATCTCCTGTTTTTAATAACGTTTCTAGAGTTATCACCTCCATGGTGATAAGGCATGTAGTATTCAGGAAACATTTTACCTCAGGCAAACCTAAAATTAACTTTTCTGTCTTTAACCACTTAACGACCGCCTAACACCGATAGGCGGCGGCTGGTCGTAAGTGGGTTTCCATGGAAACGGCCACTCCATGTCAGTTCGAGCGGCCGTTCCATGTCAGTTCATGGAGGGGGTCTCCGTGAACAGCCTGCGAGCCTCCGATCGCGGCTCGCAGGCTAATTGTAAACACGCGGGGAAGAAATCCCCGGTGTTTACAGCGTACGGCGCTGCTGTCGCAGCAGCACCGTAAAGGAGATCGGCGGTCCCCAGCCTCTGATTGGCCGGAGATCGCCGGCATCTGATAGGCTGAAGCCTATCAGAGGCGGTACAGGACGGATCGCCGTCCTGTACCGCCCATAGAGAGAAGGGGAGGGAGGGAAGGAGAGGGAGGGCAAAATAGCGCTGCGGAGGGGGGCTTTGAGGAGCACCCCCGCAAGGCACAAACAGGCGGCGGCGATCAGACCCCCCCCAGCAGGATATCCCCCTAGTGGGGAAAAAGGGGGGGGGGTCTGATCGCCCTGCAGCAATCACGTTCTGTGCTGGGGGCTGAAGAGCACAGTGCAGGGAAAAATCCCCTGGTCCTCAAGTGGTTAAGTTAAAGAGAACCTGTAACAAAAAAAAAGTTCCCCTGGGGGGTACTCACCCCGGGAGGGGGAAGCCTCAGGGTCCCAATGAGGCTTCCCCCTCCACTGTAGCTGCAGGCAATCCAGCGCTGGCTCCCCGTAAGTGTCCGACCGGCAATCCTCCCTCGAAAAGCCTGACAAGCGCCAATTTATTTACCTTTCCTGGCTCCAGCGGGGGGCGCTGTTGCTGCTCTCCGCACGGAGATAGGTGAAAATAGCTGATCTCTGTCGGGTACGCTCTACTACGCAGGCGCAGGAGACTTGCAGCTGCGCAGTAGAGCATCCCGACAGCGATCGGCTATTTCCACCTATCTCCGAGGCGGAGAGCCGATACTGCGCCTGCGCTGGAGCCGGGAAGGTAAATATTTATATCCCCGCTGTTCAGGGAGCTTTATCGCCACCGCCGTGGGACCGAGGAAGACGGGGGAAGCCGCAATAGGATCTGGAGGCTTCCCCCACCCGAGGTGAGTATCCCCCAGGGGAGGCTTCTCTCAGTACAGGTTGTCTTTAAGGAGAGATCTCTAAAGTTAACTCTTCAATCCTTAAAATAACTCCAGAATTCTAAAGTTAAAGACACGGGGCCATATACAATTCTCTTTTTCACCTGAGTTTTCTCCTAGGGGATATTTACACAACTTGTAAGTAAAATGCAGTTTAAACCACCAGCAAGAAAACAAATAAATAAAATAATTTCGACAGTACTTTCTCACCTACTTTTTGGTACTTTTTCCATTGCAAAGTGCCTAAAAGTTATTTTAAATCAAAAGATGAAAAATTATCTCCTAGGAGAAAACCCAGGAGAAGAAGTGAATTGAATATGGGCCAGGCTGTTAATGAACTGCATGTGCAAATAACTACAGAGGAGGTAACTTAAGGACTGAAGTGATAAGATAACTCTCTCAATGTGAAAACTTATCTCTACACCTTAATAAGGCAAGATCGAGGTGTGGTGGTAAGGCGCACATTCTGACGAAGGTCGCAAGTGGGCGGGCGCAATGCGTCAATGGGCGGGTGCAAATCCCGCGGCCTTGAACGCTCCTAACTATCGGCGGCAGCTGTAGCAGCGTGATATGAGGTCAGCGTCTGCTCCCCGAGAAGGCTCTTGCGGACTGGGTCGAGCGAGACAGCCGACCACCGAGGATTACCGTAATCTGGGCAGCAATCAAACACCTTGTAGCAGTCCTGTAGATGGTGGAATCCGGAGTTGAGACGGAAACCGACAGGATATAAAGCTTGTGGTGAGATCACTCCATACACAGGCACAATCCGTTACTGCAATATTGCAAGCTGAAGTTGTTCAATTATTTCTACCTACACTTAAACTATCTCCCCCTCTCTGAAGAGAAGGACATATGGTACCGGTACCAGAAGGGGTGTATGACTGTATGAGTGTGCATGGTGTGATTTATTGAGTGAGCGCTCTATCCTGGCCGTGTTTTAAATGATTTTAATTGGTTGGTCTGCAATTTTGATATACGAATTTCCAAAATAAAGCAAATTTTGTAACTTTCTATACCTATGAGAAACCAGAAATTATTTATCCTTAATGGTAAGTTTTCTCTTGCCTTATTATCTCCAGCATAATCTTAGTGAATTGACTAAGGCCAATATTACTTCTTTCTTCCTTCTAAAAGTGACATGAATGACAGCAAATCCTTTGAAAACCATGCATACTTCCAATGCTTGAGTATCTTAACCTGCTGGGCGGTCTGGACGAGCTCAGCTCGTCCAGTACCGCCGGAGCCTGCCGCTCAGGCCCTGCTGGGCCGATTTGGCTGAAATAAAGTGCAGCACACGCAGCCGGCACTTTGCCAGCCGCGTGTGCTGCCTGATCGCCGCCGCTCTGCGGCGATCCGCCGCGAGCAGCGGCGAAAGAGGGTCCCCCCAGCCGCCTGAGCCCAGCGTAGCCGGAACAAAAAGTTCCGGCCAGCGCTAAGGGCTGGATCGGAGGCGGCTGACGTCAGGACGTCGGCTGACGTTGATGACGTCACTCCGCTCGTCGCTATGGCGACGATGTAAGCAAAACAAGGAAGGCCGCTCATTGCGGCCTTCCTTGTTTATTCTGGGCGCCGGAGGCGATCGGAAGAACGCCTCCGGAGCGCCCTCTAGTGGGCTTTCATGCAGCCAACTTTCAGTTGGCTGCATGAAATAGTTTTTTTTTTATTAAAAAAAAAACCTCCCGCAGCCTGCCTGGCGATCTTAATAGAACGCCAGGCAGGTTAAAGCATTTTCTTAGTCTGCTTCTTAGAATATAGCCTACCTGCAATAAAAAGGATTCATTCATTTTCCGAAAATGGGATTCCTAGTTTTTCAGCGCATGTTCATTTCTACTACTCAGCTACTGAAAAACCTCAAATTCCCCACCTTCGGCTTATACCCAAATCAATTTTTTTATTTTTTACTTTTTCAAGTTTTTTGGGTAAAAGTTCAGTTTATAATCGGGTCAGCTTATATTCAAGTATATATGGTATATTCTTTGGAGTTCTACACACTATCCTTGGGTCTTCCATCTTGATTATCTACTCCCTACATATTTTTAATCATTCAAATTGGCCATGTATGGTGAAAGATCTCACTGATATGGCCCCTGGGCCACCCTAATGAAAAACTAATTATGTTTAGCTAAACAGGAAGGAAAGGGGTATAAATAAGTAAGAGGACTCCCTCCCCACTATAATAAAGCAAATGGCCAAATCTGTCCAAGAGAGACTGAGCGACTGATGTATTCAGTTCAGGGTCGGACTGGGCCACAGTAGTACAGTTTTTTCCTTCGGTGGGCCCCGCCTCCTGGTCTCTGGTGGGCCCCCCTCCTTGTCTGACAGAGCTGCAATTGCTGCCTGCAGCACAAAAATTCTCTTCTCAGTGCTGTAATCACTCATGCTGAGAGCAGTGGCGTAGCTAAGGAGCTGTAGGCCTCGAAGCAAATTTTACAATGGGCCCCCCCAAGTACTCTATACATAACAATTGATATGACGCACCAAAACTTGCCAATGGCAACTACAGTGTCAGAGGTGCAAGAAGGGGATGGGAAATAGCTTGTTAATGATTACCACTGTTCAAAGTATCTATAGTGATTATTATGAGCACAGGACCAATAGAGAGGTAATACAGTAGTTGAGGGAGGGCCCTCCGGGGCCCCTTTGGCCCAAGGGCCCCAATGCAGTCGCAACCTCTGCAAAGTAGGACATTACTTTACATTGAAGGAGGGGACTCTATGCAAAGTTTTGCTGGGCAGCCGTGTCTCTGAATTACAATGCTGCTAAGATCATGTACATTTGGCCCTGTCCATAATACATCATGACCACGCCCACCTTCCGGTGCATGGCCACGCCCTTTGTTCACCGCAATCATGGGATGTGTGGGCCCCAGGTTGAAATTTCTTTGGTGGGCCCCCAGTGTCCCAGTCCGACCCTGATTCAGTCTCTCTCACGCCTAACGTCTAACATGACCCATGTGAGGGTTGAAAATACTTCCCCTCTAATCATAGAAAATTGGTAAATAAAATGTGTTTCTTGCATCGCTTCCGTTCCTTCAGGCCTGGACAAGCAAAGTATTTATGGTGTTATAATGACATCTGTGGTATGTTATTGTTTCCTCAGAGATGTTTGACCTCCTGGATACAAACAAGAGTGGAAATATCAGCCTGTCCTTATCTGAGGTAACGTACTACTTTTTTATACTATGCTCTTTTAAATGATGGTGTCAATCAGTGATGGGCCAAAATTTTGCATGTGAGTAATGCGCAGGGAAGCGCTATACACACCTACTCACCTCCCTGGTTCCAATCGCCGCTCACTCGCCGCTGGTCTCCTCCTCTTGCATAGTCAATCGCTGATACACACGTTGCTTCCTGCTAAACAGGAAGCTGCGTGTGTATCAGTGGGTATGCAGAGAGGAGACCGGCCGGCAGCGAGTGATCGGCGATTGGAACCAGGGAGGTGAGTAGCTGTGTATAGCGCTTACCTGCGCATTACTCTGCAGTCTGGAGGGGAGAGCATGGAGGGCGACCCGGGGAGAGGAAGGGAGGGAGAGGTTGAGCTGCCCTCACCGCGGCTGTGGCTCTCCCCTCCATTACAGCGCACCCCCTCTAGGGCGGCTGGGGTCACCCCACCTGGTGCGGGTCGCACCCCCACCACCACACTTATGCCGCTACCCCCTCCAGCTTGGCGGTAAGTCTAGGACCGCCCCTGGGGGCAGGGTGCTACTTCTTCTTCTTGCTTGGACCGGCCCCTTCTTCTTGCTTGGACCAGCCCTGGGGGCAGGGCGCTACTTCTTCTTCTTGCTTGAAGGTTGAGGCACTTACTCTATTATATATATACATTACTCTGTGCCTGTACTGATAGTAAACAAGCTGCAGTGTATGATCTCTGCTACCTGCAGTATGTACAGTATAAGGCGTCACTCTGTGCCTGTACTGATAGTAAACTAGCTGCTGCATGTGCTGATCTCTGCTACTCCCAGTATGTACAGTATAAGCTGTTACTCTGAGCCCGTACTGATAGTAAACTAGCTGCAGTGTGTGCTGATCTCTGCTACTCCCAGTATGTACAGTATAAGCTGTTATTCTGAGTCTGTACTGATAGTAAACTAGCTGCTGCGTGTGCTGGTCTCTGCTACTCCCAGTATGTACAAAATAAGCCTAACTCTGTGTCTGTACTAATACCTAGCAGAAGCATGTGCTGGTCCCTGTTTTTTGTCTCACTGCATTTTAAGCTACCCCTCTCCCTTTCCTGGTTCTAAATTATGTTTTTATACTCCTTACCATGACTCTGCAGATTCTTAAGCAACACAGTGAGTATGGTGACACAGCCAGCGATAATTCATTCAGAAAGTAAACAATAGGTCTGACATGCTTATAGCGTATTTTAAAATGGAGGTGTGCACCTAGAGGAATGTTTGGTAAAATCTGTGTAGCTATACAGCTGAGCTGGAGAGAATTACTTTCTGTAATTTCACTAGCAGTAAAGTCTCAGCTGAGCCGTTTCCTGGGGCAGAGGGTGGAAATAGCTGACTCACACCAGTACATAGAGTAGAGCTGGAGCACTGAGCTGTTATTGTCTCTCCCTGCAGTGGCTCTGCGCAGCGCTGATATGAAGATCCCATGACGGGAACCTGCCGCCTGCCCTCGCCTTGCCACAATCTGCCTGCTATAAACGCGGTTCACTGATGTCCGGAGTCCAGGAAGCCAAGAGAGAAGCCAAGAGCTTTGAGTCCGCCAGGCAATATAAATGTTCTGTGTCTGAATATTTCTACCATGCATCAGGAAGCCTCAGAATTTTAATAAATGCCGCACTTAACAGCTTGTCCGCCTGTGAATTTCTACAGTCTTGACACACAGCAGACTTTTATTTGTGACTATTATTTGTATCAGGCCCCATTCACACTTAGAAACGCAAAACACTGGCGATTTTTGCCGGCATTTTGCAGGAGTGATTTTCAGCGATTTCACGCGGAAAAATCACTGAACGCTGCGTCAATTTTGCCATGATCGCGTTTAGCGCTTCTATAGCACTGAAACGCGATCGCCGGGAAATCGCCTATAAATGGTGCAGGCGACGTGTTTGCGTTTCGCGTTTTTGGCCGATTTGCGGTGATTTGTGCAAATCACCCAAGTAAGAACGGGCCCATAGGGTTTCATTACACTAGCGTTTGAGCGTTTGCCAAAATCACGGCAAAATGCTCTAGTGTGAATGGGCCCTCACTATTGATCCAGCACCAACATCTTCAGTGAGTTGTACAAATAAATAATATGTGTTTATGTAGCGCTGAACTCTTCTGTAGCGCTAGAGTACATAGGGTTGAATTTGTTCTTTCCAGCACCTCCTTCTATGCTCTACTGTAATCAGAGACCTGTTGCTCAGCTATCAAAAGGCATCAACTAGCTTAGTGATCTGCAAACTTGACTCTCCAGCTGTTAAGGAACTACAAATCCCACATTGCATTGTGGGAGTCTGACAGCCACTGTCATGATTCATCAAGACAAATGCATTGTAGGACTTAAAAGGGACCCTGAGCAGTAGAAATATATTGAATCGGTACTTACCTGGGACTACCTCCAGCCCACCGTAGGTCGCTACGTCTCCCGGCGTTCTCCTGGCTCCTCTCCTGTTCCCGCTGAAGATTTCATTACCGGCGACACCCGGTATGACACTACGCGACATCACAGTGGCCTGTGTGACAGTCTTGCGCATGCGCGGTTTTCTTACTCTGAACCGCGCATGCACAGGACTGTCACGCCAGCCGCCGGGATAATGGGTAGCATCGCCATTCAGGAAGTGTTGGGCCGACACTCGACGCGGGTGTCGCCGGTGATGAACTCTGCAGCAGGACCGGGAGTGAGCCAGGAGGACGCCGGGAGACCTCGTGACCTACGGGGGGGGGGGGGGGGGCTAGAGGAAGCCCCAGGTAAGTACTGATTTCATTTATTTCCACTGCTCAAGGTCCCTTTAACAGATGGAGAGCCAAGTTTGCAGATCACTGAACTAGCTGATAAGAAAACTTTAACCCGCTGCCCTCCATATGGGGCTGAGCTATCAGCAAGCAGATTGCTTTTCTGGTTTGTAAATGAAACTATCTTCTCTTTACATATTAACATGGTCTGTTCAGTGACAATTCCATCACCAGATCCACTGCTTCTGACCTGATAACACTGGAACTTCACAAGGTTATTGAGAAAAACAAAATGCACCCATGCTTATTGAAATGCTGCTTTGATTTCTATGCCTTCTTTAGGCTTTTTTACTGATACTTTTACTGATGGCTAACATGGTACAATACCTTTAAAATGATCCAGCAAGAGGTTAAACTAAAGCTCGTACACATGTCCAACAATGTGCACCACCAACCCGACAACATGACCAACCAACCAACTTAACAACCAACTAATTTGAATACTGTGCAAGCAATTGGAATGGCAGGCTATGCTTTGGCTACATTTTAAACAACTACAAGTCGCTCAAAATACTTGTACACACGTGACCAACTGCACAATATCAGCCGATAGTCGTGTGAGTTGATTTGTCAGTTGGATCGGGCAAACCTCCTGTTATCAGTCGCTCGTCTAGTCATTTGCCACGCATACACGAGCCCAACTTATGTACTATCTAAAAGACCAAGTTTGGACGATAGTTGAGCGGAATAGTTGCACGTGTATACTAGCCTTGAGATTTACAAGTCCAGTGGGCAGAAAAGAAGGAATGGAATGTGGCTGACCAGCTATACTGTCTGACAGCTGGAGTTCTAAAGTGGAGCTGATATTCCCATGAATGTGTGCTGTTCTTATTTAATTCAGCAGAGCAAGATGTGACTCCTCGCACACCAGGAAGTAAGGAAGATGCACGGAGCTCTGGAATTCGGGCTATGTGTAAAGCAAAGCAAGGTGGCTTCTGACCAGAAGAAATGATTTACTATGATATGTGTCCTCTTATCTCTCCCAAGTCCTGCAGCCCTTCTGCTTTTTCAGTGCCCAAGGCCATGCCTTTGTGGCTTTTCCAGAAATCCGGCTAGTGTCCTATTCCTAGAATAGTCTAGTGACCTACCATACTATTATCTCTATTCTCTATACATACAGTATAAAAAGTGGTTGATTTGCACTCAGAAATGTTTTGGTGTGGCAGAAGATAGGAGACTTTCATGTCCTCCAAATAAACCTATCCTGGGTGCGGCTAAACTAGAAAAAGCCACATGCCATGGAAGTCATCTCCACCCCCTCCACACGTCTGCTACAAATCATCGCCATCGCTGACACCGAGCACAGCCAAACATGAACTCACTCAAGATGCAAATATTAGGAAAAAGGTTGAATGTCTGGAAGCCAGGTTACAAATTGCAAGAAAGGCAGGTACACAAGAATGCATGCAAAAAAAATCACACTGTTCTCACCTCTCTGAGTATGCAAACCGGCTCACCAACACAGGGACGCCGACAGCCACCACGAGCGATAGAGACATGGGCTTGATTCACTAAGACAAATAGCATGGAGTGAAGCTCTCCTCATTGCCAATTAGTAGGCATAAGTTTGCTATGATAAACAGGGCTGGATATACCGTAAGGCACTGAAGGCATGTGCCTACAGGCACCTGATGATGGAAAGGCGGCTCACTCCCCAACCCAGGTGCTTGCCTCCTGCCTTACCTATGCAGAGTTCCAAGTGGAGTGTAAATAAGAGGTTACTCACCCAGGTCTCGGCTAGTGACCAGATCTCCCTTCAGTCAGGGGCAACTCTAGCTACCTATTACTTGGGGGCACCTCTAGCTACCTAATACTGAAGATAGTTCTGGCTATCTAATACTAAGGGGCACCTGTAGCTACCTATGATGAGCAAGGGAACTAAGGGAGAAGTGACAGCTGGGCCAGCCGTTTGGCGGGGGTTTGTAAGTTCATGGAAGGTGAGTCAGGAGATCTGTGCCTATAGGCTCCTGTGATGTAAATCCTGGCCTGATGATAAGGCATGCTATCTCTGATAAGGCATGCTATTTGTCTTAAGGTGCGTACACACGCACTACGGAAGCCAACAACGGGTCCGCCGGGCCCTCCCGCTGGACGGACTTTCAGCAGACTGTAGTGCGTGTGTACGCACTGTCGGCGGACTGATAAGGCTGTTCCTAAATGATCTGCTCAGCGGATCGTTCAGGAAGAGCCTTATCAGTCCGCCGACAGTCCGTACACACGCACTACTGTCTGCTGAAAGTCCGCCCAGCGGGAGGGCCCGGCGGACCCGTTGTTGGCTTCCATGGTGCGTGTGTACGCACCTTTAGGGAATCAAGCCCATGGAGTGCCTGCTTCTCCTTTCTCTATTGCTCACTTTAATTTAGGTAATACTTTTAATGACTAACTGTACATAGTATATTGGTAACTATGTACAATTAGTCGTTACAGGTTTAACCTAAATTAACTATATACATGCATGACAGGCTCTGTCATTTTTACCTTGGGTACTCTTTAATGTCATTTACCCAGGATTCAGGTGCTGCAATAGCAATCAAATTACACACTAACTGCAGATGTACAAAAAGTATCTTTATTAAAGAGACACTGAAGCGAAAAAAAAATGATGATATTATGATTTGTATGTGTAGCACAGCTAAGAAATAAAACATTAAGATCAGATACATCAGTGTAATTGTTTCCAGTACAGGAAGAGTTGAGAAACTCCAGTTGTTATCTCTATGCAAACAATCCATTAAGCTCTCCGACTAAAGGTGGCCATACACTGGTCGATGTGCCATTAGATCGACCAGCTGACAGATCCCTATCTGATCGAATCTGATCAGATAGGGATCGTATGGCTGCCTTTACTGCAAACAGATTGTGAATCGATTTCAGCCTGAAACCGATCACAATCTGTTCAGCTGCTCCTGCCGCCTGTCCCCCCCCGTATACATTACCTGAGGCTGGCTGCCGGGCGTCTTCTCCGCACTGCACCGCACCGCTGTTCTTGCTCCATCCCGGCGCTTCCTGTGTTACTCCGTGACCAGGAAGTTCAAATAGAGCGCCCTCTATTTCAACTTCCTGGTCACCGGAGTGACACAGGAAGTATAAGCGTACACTGGGACATGCGGAAATGCGGTGCAGCAAAGAGAAGAGGACCCCAGAGCCAGCTTCAGGTAATGTATACATGCTCGGATCGGGCCCGAATCGTACGCCGCAAGCGACGCGCTCCTACCGCCGGGCGATCGAGGGTAATTTCCCGCACGGCGCGATCGACGGACCGATCCGATTTCGGGAGGGAATCGGATCGGCGGGTGCGTTTAGCGCAAGCGATTGGCAGCAGATTCGATCCCAGGATCGGATCTGCTGTCGAAACGGCCGTGAATCGAGCCAGTGTATGGCCTGCTTAAGTTAGTCGTGGAGAGGGCTGTTATCTGACTTTTATTATCTCAACTGTTCCTGGACTATTTACTTTTCCTCTGGCAGAGGAGAGGTCATTACTTCACAGACTGCTCTGAAAGAATCATTTTGAATGCTGAGTGTTGTGTAATCTGCACATATTAGAGAATGATGCAATGTTAGAAAAAACACTATATACCTGAAAATAAAAGTATGAGAATATTTTCTTTGCTGCTAATCTTCTAGTAATTATTCATAGTACACAACCAATTCACTATATCATATTTTTTTTCCGCTTCAGTGTGTCTTTAAATAAGGCACAAAATTATAACAGTAAAGTGTCAGTTCAATAAGAGAGTCTACGACTTGAAGAACAACGCTTCTTTTGCACCACACAAACTGCCACTTCCATGCTCCCTCTACATTTGTTGGTTTGATCACCCATTTGGATCCTCCATTCCACGTGGCCTTGTACTTCCACATTGGTGCAGCTACTGTAACACAAGCAGCGTACATGCGCCGGGGTCATGCTTGACCTGACATGACAAGCACAAGGCCACGCGTAACGGAGGACCCGAAGTTGTAGAACCGCAGGCTGCCAATGTGTACAGCTATATCTGTTGCTGGAGAAGTACCGGAACGCTTGGAGAAGCCGGAGTGAGGTAGGAGAGGAGCGCAGTGCTGGATGTGGTACTGCCTCTCTGCGCACTCTGCACAACATTTACCATATATTCGGTGTATAAGGCGCACCCACTTTTTTCCTGCCCGTTTTGGGGAAGAAAAAGTGCATCATATTTTCTGAACAACATGGTAATTTCCGGGAATATAACAAATATATTCCCCGACTGATTACCTAATTGTCCTTGTGGCCGCGTAATTCAAGGCCCAGTTACTGCCGGTACGCAAATTACAGTGATTTTGTTACAATTCTTCCTGAGCCGCTATAGCCAGAATTAACATTATGGTCCATGATAGCACCCAAATCAGGGGCGGCACGGTGCTGAGCAGGCACCTGACTTGCCGGGGGGGGGGGATTTTACACTTAGGGTGACATTGACGGGGGTCCATCGCATAAGTCAGTCTTCAACATATTGTTACCGCCGCCCACCCAATTGAAAAACGTTGGACTGAGATTTTCCAGCATGCTCAGTCTATACATTCGACTGATTTCAGCCCAAAGTCGATTAACACAACAATCGGGTATTCTTGTAGTGGCACCGATTTTCTTCTGATTCAATATAATTATAAAATCAGATGGTCAATCAGGGCCTCAAAATCGGTAGAAATATGGGCACCTTAACTTGCACGCAGCAAGCTTCTCATCAACTAGAATTTGCATATGGCCCAATACATCTCTTGGAAAGGCAGGATTTTACATGACTTTACTATAGTTCTGCTTTTCATTGCCTGAAAATATCACATTCTGTGTTCCTGTTTTTTTACAACAGCAGTAAAGGCAGGACCAAGTCAAACTAGTTTCCTGAAAAGAGTTCAGTAATTATGCTGTCCGTCTTTGTTCAGCACACCCACCTACACTGCAGATACATCTATACTTAGGTGGCTTTCCCTTATGCACATATTTACACTTATGTGATTTGGCTCTCAGATTCTGTCCCCGCCCAGCACAACCCCAGCAACAAGTCTGACTTCCACCTGGCTCTGCATTTATACCACTTGTTCTTGTGAGTAGCAGTCACTGTACCTCTCTGAGCTCCAGGTATGCTATATGGGATGGCAGCCAGACTAAGCAAGGACAGGGATGCAGCAGAGGGTTTGGGAACCAAACAGAACCCGGTGATATTCCTGGACCAGAACTATGAGGAGCTGCGGGCCCAGTGCCTGGCATCCGGGACTCTCTTCAAAGATGACCAGTTCCCGGCCTGCGCTTCTGCTCTGGGGTACAATGAGCTAGGACCTCACTCTCCGAAATCACAGGGCCTGGTGTGGAAGAGGCCAACGGTAAGAGGAAGAGGCTTATATTTTTGGTGCCTTTTGGTGTAGTCATTGAAGAAATTATTGTTATTACAGGTATGTACCTATCTCTCAACTTTAAAGGTGGCCACACATCATACAATTAAAAGATCCAATTTTTCGCCAATTTGATAATTACAATCGGTTGTCCCGAAAAATCTAGTGTTTTTCTTTGTTTTCAGTCGATAAATCCGTTCGGATTTTTTTTTTTTTTTTTCAATTTTGGGAGATTGGACATGTTGGAAATTTCAGACCAACCTTATCAAGAATTGTATAGTGTGTGATGGATTGTCAGTTACTTGATGTACAGTTCCAATCAATTTTTTCTGAGCTTTCAATTATTTTATTTATTGCTGGGGGAAAATTGAACATAGGTGTGTGGTACATTGGTCAGATTTTTGAACTTACCAGTCAAAAAAAAAACTGATTGCAATTCTTGAATTGAACAGATATTTAAAAAAATGTATGGTGTGTGGCCACCTTAAGGGCTAGGCCCTCCAAAAATCATGAATTGCCGTTTGTAATGATTTTTGAAGCCTTCTCCAGAGCAATCTCTGGCGATTTTGAAGCATTTGCCATATGGACTTTTCCTGGGTTGTAATCATCAGCTTCGGCTGTCCATCCAAATGAATGGTCAGAGCCAGTATCATTGTTTACCGTCGTTCATACAAATAACACATTTTTATCCCTATTTCTCATGTCGTATGCTCGCTCGGTGCTCAGGTGATCCTGGAAGCAGCATGTAGCCTTCAGGATCACTCTTTATGTCCCCCAGTGGGGTTAAAAACGCCACATGCCACCGGAAGCCACCAAAAGACGTTAAATGTTTTTTCCACTGGTGTGCAGAAAAGCATTTAGACAAGATGTCGAGCAGGAGCGTGTTTGAACTGGCCCTTAAAGGAGTTATCAGGGAAAAAACAACAAATGAGCTTTACTCACCTGGGGCTTTCTCCAGCCCCTTGCAGCCGACTGTCCCACGCTCTCACCTCCGCCTCCCGCCGCTGTCCCACTCTCGCCGCACGGTGCAGAGGCCGACCGCGGGGTCAGCTTTACTGCGCCTGCGCAAATTGCTGCTGTCAATCATGTTCTGCACCTGTGCAGTTCGCCGCGGACCCCGTGGCCATGATTGACAGCGGAGATTTGCGCAGGTGCAGACTCTGCACCGTGCGGGAAAGCGGGACAGTGGCGGGGAGCGGAGGTGACAGCGTGGGACAGTCGGCTGCAAGGGGCTGGAGAAAGCCCAGAGTGAGTAAAGCTCATTTGTTATTTTTTTCCCCTGATAACTCCTTTAAAGGGACTCCGAGCACCTCTCATGGGTATGCCTTTAAGATTCCGACCAGTACTGCAAAGTACTTAAAGATGCATACCTTTCTGTAGCTTGTGCTCTCCTCTTTCATTTGATGGCTGAATCGCCATTCTACACCAAACAGTTTTCGTTTGATGTCAATTTAAAAATCGTGGCTGCCATCTTGGCTATGTTATAACTTCCGGGTCACCCCTGTCTTCTCTGTTAGGGAAGTGCATCACTGAATGAAGCAGGAAAAGGAAGTGACATGCATGGCCATTGCAAGAGGCTCCTCCAGAGGGGTCATAGCACGACTTTGTTGGAAGTCGTCTGTCTTAAAGGCATACCCATGAGAGGTGTTTGGAGTCCCTTTAATTTAGTGCTTTCACCAATTAAAAAATGACCCTCCGTGTCCTATCAAAAAGTATTTTGAAGGGTCCCGTTTCCACTGGCCAGAATCTGTCGTGTTTCTCGAATGCCTACAGTCCTACATGGCAAGGCTAAGCGATTCGGATGCATACTCACATCACCACCAGGCCGGATTTGTACTCTTTACTGCCCAAGGCCAATGTCAGTGTCCGCCCCCCCCTTCAGTATAGGTAGCGAGATGACCCCTCCCCCTTTTCCTTCCAGTATAGGTAGCCAGATGGCTCCCTTAATCCCTCCTTCAGTATAGGCAGCCAGCTCGACGTCACACCGCTGCAGCAATCTGTGTCTCTCATTTCTCTGCTCGTCTCCAGTGCAAAAGCTTACTCTTCCTTTCTGTCTCCAATGCTGCTCAAGTCCATAGCCGCCGGTCACAATGCCAACATGCACAGAGAGCGAGGTTGCTGCTGCACAGGCCGCTGGCAGCAGAATACTGTGGTCAGGTGCTCACCTGATCTCCCTGCATTGCAGCATTTGCAAGCTTGCACCAGTTTAGCCTGCTGCTTTGGTGCCCTTGCTCCTGTGGTACCCTAGGCCTAGGTGGCCTTGCCCTAAATCCGGCCCTGATTACCACAAGTGTGTCCAAGATGCCCGCTGGTTCAATGGAAACCAGCCCTTAACCACCTGGGCGTTACGAACGAGCTCAGCTCGTCCAGTAATGCCGCGGTGGATTGCTCAGGCCCTGGTGGGCCGATTTGCATAATTTTTTTTAAACACGCAGCTAGCACTTTGCTAGCTGCGTGTTTTCCCGATCGCCGCCAATCCGCCGCTACCCTCTGCGACAGAGGGTTCCCCCCCCCCCCCCCCCCCCGCAGACCCCTTGCGCAGCCTGGCCAATCACCTCCAGGCTGCGCTATGGGGTGGATCAGGGCTCCCCCTGACGTCATGACGTCAATGACTTTGATGACGTCAGTCCGATCGTCGGCATGGCGACGGGGGAAGCCCTACAGGAAATACCGTTCAGAACGGGATTTCCTGATGGGTAGTAACGCCGGTGGCGATCGGAAGGGTGGGAGGGAGAGAGCAGCGAGGGGGGAATCATGTAGCTAGCGCTAGGCTAGCTACATGAAAAAAAAAGAAGGTAAAAAAAACCCTCCCGCGGCCGTGCACCGCACGTAATCAAAACGCCAGGGAGGTTAAAAGGAACCTGAGATCTAATATAAGAAAGAAAATATACATATCTGGGGCTTCCTCCAGCCCCGTGCTGATCAGTCCCTCCCTGTCCTCCTCCACCTCCTGGACCATCCCCTGAAAGCTCTGATATCTCCGCAAGTCGGGGCCCGTTGGCGCAGGCGCCATCTGGTTGCATGTGTTTCCCCGTCACATTGTCAGGAGTGCGATGGGGCCGCGCACGGCCGAGCCACGCATGCCAGGAGTGCGATTGGACCGCGTGCACGGCCGAGTCGCGCATGCACAGTACACACCGCCTGTGGGAATTACCGGGACCTCTATCAGAAGATCCAGGCAGTGAAGGAGGAGGACGAGGGACCGATCAGCATGAAGGGGGATGGAGGAAGCTCCAAATATGTATAATTTCTTTCTTTTATTAGATCTCAGGTTCACTTTAAAGAGAATCTGTATTGTTAAAATCACACAAAAGTAAACATACCAGTGCGTTAGGGGACATCTCCTATTACCCTCTATCACAATTTTGCCGCTCCTCGCCGCATTAAAAGTGGTTAAAAACAGTTTTAAAAAGTTTGTTTATAAACAAACAAAATGGCCATCAAAACAGGAAGTAGGTTGATGTACAGTATGTCCACTCATAGAAAATACATCCATACACAAGCAGGCTGTATACATCCTTCCTTTTGAATCTCAAGAGATCGTTTGTGTGTTTCTTTCCCCCTGCAGCTATCTTCCACTGAAGTGTCAGGCTGTTTCTTCCTGCAGAGTGCAGACAGCTCTTCCTGTATGTAATTCCTCAGTATGTGAAAGCCCAGCCAGCTCAGAGGAGGATTTATCCAGCTTGTAAAAGATAAGAGAGAGGAGAGAAGCTGCTCTAATCTAAATAATACACAGGCAGTGTGCAGAGAGGGGCCTGGAGGGAGGAGATGCATCACAGAACCACAACACTGAAGAACTTGGCAGCCTTCCAGACACAGGCTGACAAGTCTGACAAGAGAGAAATAAGTTGATTTATTACAGAGATGGTGATAGTAGAACGTGCTGCAGTAAGCCAGAACACATTAGAATAGCTTTTGGAACTTGTAGGATGATAAAAAACAGGATGCAATTTTTGTTACGGAGTCTCTTTAAGGTATTTTGATCTTGGCCAGGATAGTGCATGGAACAATGTAACTCTAAAGAAAAAGATCTATCACTTGAGCAAAACTTGGATAGATCTTTTACTTTAGTGTTACATTCTTAAGTTAGTGCTATCGATTTGTATAGTGATTCAGTGCTCTCCCCAGAAACTTTTTCCAGCCGGGTGGCATGAAAAAGTAGCCGGGTGGGGTGCGAGGGGGGAATGCAGGGCCAGTACAACTCTGCTTACAGGATAAAAGGAGGGTGAGGAGGCAAGCCGATGTACCTGCTAAGTACACACAATGCAATTTTCTGACAGGTTTACTGTCCGATCGACAATTTCCAACATGTCTGATTTGATTTCCGATTTTCTGTTCACCTCTATAGGAAATCGTGCTGAAATCAGATCGGACGTGTTGGGAATAGTCGATCTGACAGTAAATCTGTCAGATAATTGCATTGTGTGTACCGGAGAGACAGTTTCAGGTTAAGGTCTCCTGATGTTTTCGGCTCTGGTATCCTTTAAGAACCCTCTGCTCTAGATTCAATACCACGCTTGAGGGAGTCTCTAATGATGTCAGTGGGCCAGTTACACAAGAGCATTTTTTATGACGCAATATTTGAGGACTCAGGCATGGTCGGAAAATTCCGCGATTCTGGTCGGAATTAATAATTCCGATTTTGTTAGTCGGAACGGAATTTCTCAAACGGAATTCCGCGGAAATTTATAATTCCGACGGAATTTTCCGGAACCATACCAAAACTCTCCTCCTCCTCCTCCATCCTCTTATATCATCCAGTAGGGAATTGCAGATTTTCAAAACAGCTTATATACCATAGCTGGGATTTGAACCCAGTATGCAGTGTGTAGTAGCTAGTACAGTGGTTCCCAACCTTTTCCAGGTCGTGACACATCACGACAAACATTCAGATATCCGTGACACGTCACATCATGCCAAACATTCAGATATACATGACACGTCCCGTATGATAGAAAAGATTCAGTAACAATCTGCTGATGCTGCAGGCACAATGAGGGGCTCAGTAACAATCTGCTGATGCTGCAGGCACAATGAGGGGCTCAGTAACAATCTGCTGATGCTGCAGGCACAATGAGGGGCTCAGTAACAATCTGCTGATGCTGCAGGCACACTGAGGGGCTCAGTAACAATCTGCTGATGCAGCAGGCACAATGAGGGGCTCAGTAACAATCTGATGATGCTGCAGGCACAATGAGGGGCTCAGTAACAATCTGCTGATGCAGCAGGCACAATGAGGGGCTCAGTAACAATCTTCTGATGCTGCAGGCACAGTGAGGGGCTCAGAAAATCTGCTGATGCTGCAGGCACAATGAGGGGCTCAGTAACAATCTGCTGATGCAGCAGGCACAATGAGGGGCTCAGTAACAATCTGCTGATGCCGCAGGCACAATGAGGGGCTCAGTAACAATCTGCTGATGCTGCAGGCACAATGAGGGGCTCAGTAACAATCTGCTGATGCCGCAGGCACAATGAGGGGCTCAGTAACAATCTTCTGATGCTGCAGGCACAATGAGGGGCTCAGTAACAATCTGCTGATACTGCAGGCACAATGAGGGGCTCAGTAAAAATCTGATGATGCTGCAGGCACAATGAGGGGCTCAGTAACAATCTGCTGATGCTGCAGGCACAATGAGGGGCTCAGTAACAATCTGCTGATGCTGCAGGCACACTGAGGGGCTCAGTAACAATCTGCTGATGCAGCAGGCACAATGAGGGGCTCAGTAACAATCTGCTGATGCCGCAGGCACAATGAGGGGCTCAGTAACAATCTGCTGATGCTGCAGGCACAATGAGGGGCTCAGTAACAATCTGCTGATGCTGCAGGCACAATGAGGGGCTCAGTAACAATCTGATGATGCTGCAGGCACAATGAGGGGTGCTCAGGTGTATAGTGGCCCCAGTATATGTACTCAGGTGTATAGTGGCCCCAGTATATGCAGCCAGGTGTATAGTGGCCCCAGTATATGCAGCCAGGTGTATAGTGGCCCCAGTGCATGCAGCCAGGTGTATAGTGGCCCCAGTACATGTAGCCAGGTGTATAGTGGCCCCAGTACATGTAGCCAGGTGTATAGTGGCCCCAGTACATGCAGCCAGGTGTATAGCGGCCCCAGTACATGCAGCCAGTTGTATAGCGGCCCCAGTACATGCAGCCAGGTGTATAGTGGCCCCAGTACATGCAGCCAGGTGTATAGTGGCCCCAGTACATGCAGCCAGGTGTATAGTGGCCCCAGTACATGCAGCCAGGTGTATAGTGGCCCCAGTACATGCAGCCAGGTGTATAGTGGCCCCAGTACATGCAGCCAGGTGTATAGTGGCCCCAGTACATGCAGCCAGGTGTATAGTGGCCCCAGTATATGCAGCCAGGTGTATAGTGGCCCCAGTATATGCAGCCAGGTGTATAGTGGCCCCAGTATATGCAGCCAGGTGTATAGTGGCCCCAGTATATGCAGCCAGGTGTATAGTGGCCCCAGTATATGCAGTCAGGTGTATAGTGGCCCCAGTATATGCAGCCAGGTGTATAGTGGCCCCAGTATATGCAGCCAGGTGTATAGTGGCCCCCCAGCTGGAGCGGAGCAGCACAGCAGAGAGGAGCATTGGGTAGAGCAGCGGGGAAGGGCGGACGTTTCCCCCCCACTTCCCTCACCTTGGGGCTCCTCTCCCTGGCTCTCCCCTCCATAACATTGCGGCGGCGGTGGCTGGCAGCGGCGGCGGTGGGCGGGACTTACCTCCTCCAGTGTTTCGGCGAGTGGACGCTGTGCCTATGCGTGCAGCTAGTTTTGTCTAGTGAAGACCAGACTAGCTGCAAGCACGCACGCACAGCGTCCACTCGCTGGTACACTGGAGGTAAGTCCCGCCCACCGCCGCCGCTGCCAGCCACCGCCGCAATGTTATGGAGGGGAGAGCCCAGACGAGCAGGGGGAGCAGAGAGCGGCGACACATAGCTGGTGCTGCCGCGACACATAAATGTGTCGCGGCACACCGGTTGGGAACCTCTGAGCTAGTAGGTGTCTGTCTTAACCTCTAGACCATGAACCACACTACATGGTAAAGCTATCCTAGCATAAACCATACTACCATTATGATCAATGCAATAGAAAAAGTAGCATGATTAAGGATTGGTACTTTTTGAAAAGCATGCTTATATACCATAGCTGGGATTTGAACCCAGGATGCAGTGTGTAGTAGCTAGTAGGTATCTGTCTTAACCTCTAGACCATGAACCACACTACATGGTAAAGCTGTCCTAGCATAAACCATACTACCATTATGATCAATTTAATAGAAAAAGTAGCATGATTAAGGATTGGTACTTTTTGAAGAGAGAGAGAGAGAGAGAGAGAGAGAGAGAGAGAGAGAGAGAGAGAGAGAGAGAGAGAGAGAGAGAGAGAGAGAGAGAGAGAGAGAGAGATTTTAAAATTTTCTGACGGAATTCCGTGTATCTCGGAATTCCGCGAAACGGCTCAGGAATTCCCTCGGAATGAAACGGTAGCGGAATTTCGGTAGTGGCGGTATGCGGAATTACCACGGAATCGGAAATTGGCTATTCCGACCATGTGTTGAGGAGTAGTCTGCTATGTCTACTATTGTACACGTGTTTGCATGCAAATATGACACTTTTTTTAAGAGTTTATTTTTTTTGGGGGGGGGGGGGGGGGGATTTTTGGTGTTCCATCACATCGTTGGGCATTGTATTTTTTAGGCTAAAATGCAGGAATTGAGATGACGGAAAAATGCTGCTAACCATACAATAAATAAGTTACTAAATGGCTGTAAAGTCACTATAGTGAATCCGAGGGGCTGTGTATGAAAGTGTAGGATTCATCCACTGATTTTTCATGTTTGACTTTAGATGGTTGTAAAAGATTTAATTATCCTTTAATGCATGAGATTGAGAGTAAAGTAATCATCACACATGGCACATGAAAAATCTGCCTTAAGATGTGGCATTGGCTGACCTAACAGGTCCTCTTTAGATGGTATTATCAAAACCTCACAAAGTCCTGCAACTTCCACCTTCGTAACATCTGTAAGATTCACCCTTTCCTGACCTCTGCCACCACCAAACTCCTCATCCATGCCCTCATAATTTCCCGCCTTGACTACTGCAATGCCCTGCTGTCTGGTCTCCCTATGACCCGAACAGCCCCACTGCAGTCCATCATGAATGCGGCAGCCAGAATTATCCACTGCTCCCATTGCTCCACCACGGCAGATCCCCTCCTAGAATCCCTCTACTGGCTTCCTATCCAGTCCAGAATCAGATTCAAGATACTGTGTCTGACCTACAAATCTGTCCACAAAACCTGTCCAACCTACATTTCCGATATTACTCAGAGGTACACACCTAGCCGCTCACTCCGCTCTTCCAATGAACTTCGCCTAACCGCCCCCCGCATCACCCAGTCCCATGCACACCTCCAGGACTTCTCAAGAGCTGCTCCAACACTATGGAACTCCCTACCTCCACCCATTAGGGCAGCCCCCTCCTTCAACATCTTCAAGAAGGCCCTCAAAACTCACCTTTTCACTCTGGCCTATTACCCCTCACAAGTGCTCTAAACCCACAGCTGAACTCTGGTCCCCTACCTCTCGTGTCCTTACCTCTCCCTCTAGATTGTAAGCCTTTGGGCAGGGTCCTCCTCCTTTTGTGTCCTACCTGATCATGCACCTCCATTACTGTGCACCCATGCTAGGCATCTGAGTGAACCTAACTTGCCTAATCTCCATGCTCCCCTCCAGTGACTGACTGAGCATTACCTTGTACTCATACTGTGCTGTGTGATCTGGTCTTTATTGTATTCAGGTATTGTCATATTGCTGTATGTCACCCCTAAATATTGTCTGTAACCTAAACTAATGTCCAGCGCTGCGTAATATGTTGGTGCTTTATAAATACAATAAATAAATAAGGTGCTCAGGTCCCTTTTTAAGCAGACCTGAACTCAGAACCTCCTCTCTGCTCTAAAAGATACACAGCAGCATAATAACCTTTACAGAAAAGCATTTCTTTGTTATAGCTGATACAAATCCTGCAATAAATCTGCAGTGTATCTACTTCCTGCTTTCTTGGAAGCAGACATACTGTATCGTTCACATCCTGTGCTTTCAAATGAGCTTATCTGCCCTATCTGAAAAATGTCAGTCATGTGACACAGTAAGGGCTCGTCTCCACTAGTGCGGCGTGTGTCTCGCAGACGCACGCCGCACTGAGCGGGTGGGCGGGATCGCAGGCGAATCCCATGAGCCGTGCCATGCACGGCTATGGGATTCGCAGCCTCCGCGGCGAACTCTGCAGGGGGTTCCGGGCGAATCGCTCCCGCAAGCAATTCCGCCGCGGCGCCGTCATCCCCTATGGCAGAGTTTCCCCGTGCGAATCATGTGCGGGGAAACTCTGCAGAATCGCCGGCGAAACCGCCCTAGTGGAAACGGGCCCTTAAGATTCATACACACCTATCTGTCAAACTATCTGCCAAACTTGTCTGTAATGCTGGGCATACACGGCTCGATTCCCTTCGGCGCATAAACATGCCGTGTATGCCCCATACAACGTTTGTTGTGAAACAAGTTGAAACAGCTAAAAATCAAGTCTTTTGCTATTGTTCAAACAGCTGATAAGAAGTCAATCCAACTGTTGGATTGACTTCTTATCAGTCTTATCAGCTTTTTGAACAATAGCAAGAGACTTTTATGTAGTTGTTTCAACTTGTTTCACAACAAAATCTGTCTGACAATTGTGCTGCATAAAGGACCACTGTTGAGTGTGTGAATGGGGCTTAACAGACAAGCTTGGCAGATAGTTGGACAGATAGTTTGTAGGTGTGTATGAACTTTTAAGGGGCCAATACAATCAGCCGATTTTTGTCACCCGACACTGTCCCCTAATGTAAAATGTGACTAGTGTATATTATGCATTACCTGTCCGCGGCCTGCGCTTGTCCCCCACTGGCTTCCGGGGTTCCTCCTACATACACACCCCATGTGGTTTCCTAGTAAGAGCACACGTGTGACTTCACACACGCCCGCCCTTACTAGGAAACCACGTGAGGCATGCATGTATGGAGAGGGGAATGAGCACCGGGGCTTGAGGGACAAGCGCCGGGGGTTTCCTCGTGAAATTGCAAGCCGTTTCCGCCATGCAACCGATCGGGCAAGTCGGCCCAACATCTCGCAGCATGCGCAACCAGGAATGCAACCAATTTAGGCCTGAAATTGGTCACATTGGTCGGGCTTGCACTTGGCAATACCGATTTTCAGAGGGTCGATCGGCCACCAAGTCGCCTGATGTATGGCCACCTTTAAGGTTCAGCATTGATGGGATTTTCTTTTATGCTTAGTGTCACAGGAGCCCTAGTGGTCGGAACGTGAAATGCCTTCCAAACGGTGCCAGCGCACGGATCGTGCGAACTCTGGTCGCAGTCAATGAGTAGGAACCGGTGGGAACTGGCCGCAGACAAACCAGAAGGAAGCCTGTGGGGTTACGGAAATACAACTTACACACTATTTCAGGGTATATCTGCCACCACCACTGGTATGGGCCAGTGGACCCTACCGACGGACTGACTGACTGATCCTGCAAATAAAACGGTTAAAACACGCTGTATTCTGTCTAGATATCAACAATAGTAGTAGCGTCTCTCCAGAGACCTGGGATCAGTTTCTGTGTATGGCTGAAAAGAAGGGTAGCGGAACAGTGAATGACTTTGATACAGTCTTTTATTCACGGCAATATAAATAATTAATATATACAGACAATTATTAAAATCAACAATTATGGAAACATTAATAGCCAGTATGAAATAAAAAAAGGAGAAAATACTTAGGGTTTGTGGAAATATGTCCGTTCTGGGAAAACTTGTAGAGTTCCTTTTGTTCAGTTTCAGCAAAGTTCAAAGTCCAAACAAAATGGCTAATGTCCTTTGTTTCAGTTCAGACAAGATGGCCGCCAACCACATGGTCCCCTGGCTGGCAGCGTGCTCTCGTGAAGGTGGAATTTGGAGGACTGAAGGAAGAGCCCCTCGCATATGCTTTTGATGAAGCTGGTTTGGGGGTGTGGCAATGCTAGCCCCTCTGAATTACCAACCAATGACAGTTCATTTCCTGTGAGAGATTTTAGGTTTTAAACTTACAAACTGCCGTAACTCACAAACGATACACGTCATATTCAGGTGGATAACAGATTCATACTTGTCAGAAAATACAGATTAATATGACATCAGACATGGCTAGTGCAACTGACCCAGTTCTTGAGAAGGGTCATACCTCAATAACCGGACGGACTATCACAATGAATTTCATATCAGCACGATGGCCAGATTTTACCGAATAAGACTATATAAATTTCATAGATGTGCTATATACGGTTTTCGTATACCGACAGGAAATCATACATCACATAACTTCAGGTCTGCTCTGGTCGTGCCGGAGAGTCTGGCTTCCTCAGGGCCCCCCTGTGGAGCCAGCTTCCTAGTCCTTTTCATAAAGACATACTAGTTTCAGCCAGGTGGTGACTTTGTCGTGCTCTGTTGGCTGACTGTGTGCATTGCTGATCGCTGATAACACTATTGACTGGGACTCCCTGAATGAAAACCTGACCAGCATGTTTAGAGGGTGTGGCCGACAGAACAAGATTACACTGCCGAAGATCCAAAAAATGATTGAACGTTTCACAGTCCTGCAGACACGGGGCAGTCAGTGCGTCTGTGACGTACACTGAGGCTGAGCACCCTATGGGCTAGATTCACAAAGCAGTGCAAAGTGTTAGTACGTTTGTGAAAAGCCCTGTATCACGCCAAAAATCACTGATCGTGCGGTTTGCGGTGCAACGAAAATATCTCGCGGTGCGAAGTTAACGTTGCACCCTTCACGTGAAAAGAGACCCCCGGTGCCCTGGAAACGACGGCGCATAGGGTGCGACATTTCACGCGTAAAACGCGCAGAAACTTTTTTTGGTGCAATCTGTACCAGCTTTGGACGTGCAAACTACTTAGCATCCTAGTTTGCACGTCCAAAGCTTTTAGGTGTGCTAACTAGGTTAGCACCCTTTTGTGACTCGAGCCCCTAGTGTGTTTAAAGTGGACCTGTACTCTTGCACAGGACAGAAGGAAAACAGAGAAAAAATGCACCCTGAATGTATTTAGAGAGTCTAATTCCCCCTCATCTGTGACTAATCACAAGTGTAATTTGATCTCTCAGCTGTGTCAGCTGGCTGCATCGGCAGAACAGCTAATTTGTAAACACAGACTGTTAAACCCTATGTCTGCTTCCATGAAAGCAGGAAGTAGGCACACTGCAGATCAGCTGTAACAAAGAAATGTTTTTCTTTAAAGGTTATTATGCTGTTGCTTATTCTTTAGAGCAGAGAGGCAGTTATGAGTTCAGGTCCGCTTTATCAGTTAGCAATGTACATTTGTTCTGTGAAGGACATATTGTTTGGGTAAGAAAATTCTAGGTGTCGAAAGGTAATGCTGGGTAGACACGATGCAATTTCCCATTCGATGGGAAATCTGACAGGAAGTTGTCAGGCTGGTTCTAGACTTTTGCTGCCTGGAACGATCGCACAGCACTCTGCTTCATTTAATGTTCTCACATGACATGCTCAGCACAATAGCACACTGGCTGGCTGTGAGTCTGAGACAAGCAAGCTGCTCACCCTCAGCCACTCCATTCCTCCTCAGTCAGGACAGCAGTGCCACCTCCTCCCTTCTGCTGTGCAGATCACTGCTGCTCTCCTGCCTCTCCCCTCCTCACTCACTGTCAGACTCCTCACACAGCACAACAAACTGCTTTTCCCCAATGATGACCTCTTCACCTCGCTCTCCTCTCGCTTCTCCTCCTACTCCGACTGCATGCTGTTAGTGTAAGCACACAGTACAAACATGCTGCCCAGGTAATCCATGCGCCTGATGCAAATGTTTCACCTTACTTCATGAGAGAACCGGCCCTGTGTGTCCTAAATGCTCCCAATCGATAAAGGAATCGATTTTCCCGTGATAACTTCTGAAAATCGATCCTGTTATCGAACGGGAGCAGATCGGACTTGGCGGAAATAATCGTCAGTCAGACCGGAAACTGTATTGTGTGCATTCAGCATGATACATTTGTTGCTTGATTGCATAAGGTTATACAATTCATGGAAAGAGAATGATGTCTCCTGAATCCATATAAAATAATAAAAAAAGGCTAATCAAATAATTCCTATATCTGACAGCATCGCTTAGATGACTATATCTGCCAGGACCAATCCCTGTCCAAACGGTCGGGGGCTGCTACACACACGCTGAGTTCTCAGCAGAGGAGGCCATTTCTGGCTACCTCTGTCAGCTGCATTTAGATTAGTACACAACTTCCATTTGGATTGGTTATTGACTGCCCAACTTTACCTCCGTGTAGTATGAGGCCAACAGATTTTGAATACTGTGAGCACACTGTTTAGGTAAGCCCTAATACTATATGGAGGTGGTAAAATTGGTCAGTGATTGGCCAATCCTCATTGAAAGTGTGTACCAGGCTTTAAGGTAGCCACTCATCAAGTAATGTATGGGTAGTTTCAACCAAGAGACAAATCTCTCTCTGATCGAATCTGATTTAGGAGAGGTCTGTCAGGTGCCCATACACCGCAGGCCTAGCATGAAATCTCTCAGGAATCGGCCAAGGCCGCCACGTCCGCTGCCTCGCCATTGTGTATCTATGTATGTATATAGCGGGTAAATGTGCTGTAAGTGTGCGTTCATACATACCTGTCCAGCGTAGCTGTGCCCGTCTGTCTTCTGTGCAGGGGCTTAACAATAGACCCTGCAAGTGATGCAGCTGCAGGGGGGCCCAGAAGCCACAGGGAGCCCGTGGGTGGAAAAGTTTCTTTTCCCTGTTCTGAGAGACTGACAACTAAGAAGAGGCGGAGAGAAAAAAAACATTCGGCTCTCTGCACAATTGTTCTAATGACTGTATCTGCTCAGCCACTGATAAGAAATCATACATAAGATTTGCAGACAAAGATTTGTAGACAGTCCCTATACAGTGTGCAGCAGGCTCTTGCATACAGCTCCCTGCCCCTCCCTTAGGCCTGGTGCACACCAAAAACCGCTAGCAGATCCGCAAAATGCTAGCAGATTTTGAAACGCTTTTTCTTCTTTTTCTGTAGCGTTTCAGCTAGCATTTTGCGGTTTTGTGAAGCGTTTTTGGTGTAGTAGATTTCATGCATTGTTACAGTAAAGCTGTTACTGAACAGCTACTGTAACAAAAAACGCCTGGCAAACCGCTCTGAGGTGCCGTTTTTCAGAGCGGTTTGCGTTTTTCCTATACTTAACATTGGAGGCAGAAACGCATCCGCAATTCAAAATCTGCAGCAGCTCGGGAGTATGCGTTTCTGCAAAACGCCTCCCGCTCTGGTGTGCACCAGCCCATTGAAATACATTACCCTAGCGGATCCGCACCTGCAAGCGGATCGCAAACTGCAGCCGAACCGCTCTGGTGTGCACTAGGCCAGAGTGCTGTGTACTGTTGTGATGCTGGAGAAGTCTGCAGAGCCAGTTCTGCTCCATCAGAGATGGACAGAGTGAGTGTAATAAGCTGAGGCTGGGAGAACGCGCGTCTGTAAATTTTCTGTATGCGTTTTTTGTACACCATGGGCTTGATTCACTAAACCGTGATAACTCAAATATCACACCTTTTCAAAGTTAACACACCTTATCAGAGTTAACACTCCTTATCAGAGTAGCATAGTGAGCGCTATGAACTTATGCCTGCTGATTGGTAAAGGCACTCGTCCTGCCGGGAGCCCCTGCGGGTTTTTAGTGCTCGCTATGCTGCTCTGATAAGGTGTGTTAAATTTGAGAAGGTGTGATATCTTTGCTAAGGTGTGATATTTGAGTTATTACGGTTTAGTGAATCAAGCCCCATGTGTGTCTGTGTGTGTGGAAACATGCACGTTTTATCACAGAAGCTAATGTAATTGATAGAGAAAACGCATACAGTGCTTCACTGCTGTTTTTATCTGCACAGGGAAAACACATTCAAGTGTAATCTAGCCAGCCAATTGAATAACATTGGTTCTTAGTTTACTTGTGCAGAAAGCGAGGGGGCCCCATCCAAAGTTTCGCAGGGGGGGGCAGTGATTCTGCAGCTCTTCTATTAGCCGCATACACGCTGCTGACGTGGCGCATACATGACGTCACACGCAGGCAGGCATATGAGCAGCTAATAGAAAATCGGCAGGAGATGGACTTGGAATCCATGGACTTGGAATGTTTGTACTCAGAGGCGGGACAAGGTCCTCCAGCACCCAAGGCTGAGGGCTCTTTCACATTAGGGCAGATTTTCTGCGTTTCAACGCAAAGGATAAAGTTTGCGTTACCCAAGGTGAAATGAAAGTCCATAGAATTTCATTTTAGCTTTCACATATAACGCAGCCTTTTTGTGCGTTGCGTTCCACTGCACCCAGGTGCAGTTTTTTGGCCAACGCTAGCTTTATGCGTTACAATGTTAGTCAATGTAAAACGCACACTATGCGCGTTTTTAATCCGTTAACGCAGGCAATCAGTCCCAGAATGCAACAGAGGAACAATGTAGAAAGTTGACAACTAAAAGAAAAAAAAATTACCTGCGTTTTTCTATGTGCAGTAACGCATTGAAAACGGATTAAAAACGCACACTCACTGCAGTGCAACGCATATCAAAACGCAGTAAAAGGCATACAACAAAACGTATGCTTTGAGCGTTCTCCAACGCAAGCTCTGATGTGAAAGAGCCCTGAGACATCAAAGTGCGCCCCTCCATGCTCCATCCCTCCCACCCCAGCCGTCACACACTGATTGCCGATAGAGTAAGAGGCATCCCAGGGCCCCCAACCCCCCCAACACCTTAATCTCTAGTTATCTGGCTTGCAGTCACTGCCATGTATTTCCTCTTCTTATTTTTTCTCTGCTTCAAACATAATAGGGGACTGATAGCTGAGTGAGTTGTGCGGCCCCTCCTACACTGTGCCCTGAGGCTGGAGCCTCTCTCTCCTCTGCTTCGGCCCGGCCCTGTTTGTACTTGTAGTGTGCTGACCTTTACTATGAAAACCAGGCATTTCATCTTGAAGGATGAAGTGCACAAACCCAGTTTTCACAATGACAGGCGGAGATAATGCAATATTCTTCTGAGCACGAGATTTTGCCTCTAGCCGGAATACAAACACACACGTGATGACAATAGTCAGGTGCCACGCTTCACCATCTGTCTGCAGACAGTTACCCTCGCTGACACACTATAGCAGCTTCACCTATCGAAACTCCCTAACACGCTGAAACCGGTCTGCTAAACGCTTCTGTAAACCTTCCAGGTGACCGAAGGCAAATTGCATGTTGTAATAGTACTAACTAAGCAAATACATACATATACACACATAGAATAATTAAAATACTGCAGTTTAAAAGATAACTGAAGTGAGAGGGATATGGAGGCTGCCATATTTATTTCCTTTTAAAGCGGATCTGCACTCAGAACTTCCTCTCTGCTCTAAAAAGATACGCAACAGCATAATAACTTTTAAAGGAAAACATTTCTTTGTTACAGTTGATACAGATCCTAAAATAAATCTGCAGTGTTTCTACTTCCTGATTCATGGAAGCAGACATATTGTTAACAACCTTTGTATTCAAATGAGCTTATCTGCCGTGGCAGTCAGCTGACACAGCTGAGGGATCAATTAACAACTTGTGATTAGACACAGATGAGGGGGAATTAGACAGGCTAAAGGTGCGTACACACATACGACTATAGTCGTTTAAAACGATCGTTCCCCGATCGTTTCAAACGACGATCGTTTAAAAAAAAGCAACCAACGACCATTAAGTCTAACGACGGATGAGCTAGATCGTTAAAAAAACGAACGATCTAGCTTGGCGGATTTTTACCAACGACGATCGTTTGCAAAAGTAGTACATCGTTGGAAACGGTCGTTCGTACTAGGCTTGACATGCGCATTTCGCTATTTCTCTATGGAACTTCTCATTTTTATGCGCAATAGTTGCTTTACGTGATGTAACGTTCGTTCTAACGATCAGATCGTTACACACAATTTAAAACTAACTTTACTTAGGTCGTTCTTTCATCAATTAAAAGTTCGTTCGTCGTTCTCAACGAACGATCGTTGTCGCATGTGTGTACGTAGCATAACTCTCTAAATACATACAGGGTGCATTTCTCTTTGTTTTCCTTCTGTGCCATGCATGCAAGAGTTCAGGTCCAATTTAAACAATACCAGTTGCCTGGCATCCTGCACATATTTCTGGTACCAGTAGTGTTTCTGAATCACACCCCTGAAACAAGCATGTGAAAAATCCAGGCACACTTCAGTCAGAAACAACTGATCTGCATGCTGAAGCTCAAATACAGTAAGCCCCAAATGAAACATGGCAAATCCTGACATCAATTAGGAAGATAAGTGAGTATAAATAGTATATAGAAAGTCAGAAACATCTTTCATGGACAGAATACATCTTTCATGGACTGAGGCTAGTTACACACCAGGACGTTGCGTTTTGGGGACGTTATAGGGCACATAACGTGCCCCTAACGCAACGCCTGGTGCTCTCTGGTGTGGACGTCGGAGTGAGCGGCGTTGTGCAGCTCACTCTGGCGTCCGTGATGCTGCTGTGATGCGTACTCTTGGACGCATGCGGCATCACGTGGTCCCGCCCGGCCAATCGCCGCACAGAGCGGCCGCTCCAGGAAGTAAACACTGCACGTCACTGAGTGCAGTGAATATTAATTAGCCATGTTCCAGCCGCTCTCCCCTCCTCCCCAACATGACTGAGCATGTGCAAACTAACGCGGCTTAGCCGCCTATGACGTACTGCATGCAGCACTTTGCTGCATTACAATGTAACGCAACGTGGGCACTGTGAACAGCCCACTTGTGTTACATTGCTGTGCTTTGAGGGAGCGTTACAGGCTGCACTAACGTGCGCCTGTAACATCCCTGTGTGCAAGAAGCCTAAAGGTACCCATACATCCAGCAACCTGGTGGACAATCGACCATCCGATTAAATCCGGAGACCAGGCCCAGTGCCGTATACATTACCTTACCATTTCTGTCTTTGACTCCATTCTCTGTCCACATTCACACGCCCCAAGTGGTGACCGTCGTACACATGAGCATGTATGTAACATCACACACGCACCCATGTTACGCCTGGCAACCACGTGAGCATACCTCCCAACTTTTTTAAGCCACGCCCCTGCCACAGCCTTGATCACGCCCCCGTCACACCCCTAGTCACGCATACCATAAAGATTTCATAAGAAAACTATGTTGTCAAACAACACTGGTCCTTTCTATCCTGGTTCATTTCCCTTCATATTAACATATTAAAATTAGTAATATATCAATTTAAGGGATGGGGATAAAGTTTAGAGTCAATAAAACACATTTTTTAGTAGAGAAATATATATATTTACATAGAAAGAGGGACAAAGTCCTGAAGGAGGGACAAATGAGGAGGACAGAGGGACAGAGGAACAGGGCTCCCAAAGAGGGACAGTTGGGAGCTATGCGTGGGGCGCACGTATGTGGACAGAGCATGGAGTCAGCGGTGGACACCAACAGGTAAAATATGCTGCACAGGGCACTGGGGGGCACACTTCACATTGGAGTGGTACAGAGCCAGGGGTGGCAAGGCCGATTCCCAAGAGATTTCATGCTGAATTGGCTTGCGGTATATGGGGAGGCAACAGATCTCTCTCAAGATCTGCGATTAGCGAAAGATCTGTCTCTTGGGAAGGAGAGCATTAGACCATGCCATGCCTTCTTACCATACAGAACCGCTGGAGAGAAGGTTGTGGGGTGAGTGACAGACCATGCCATCTTTACGCCCCCTCACACCCAGAGAAGACTCTATAGCAAGCAGTGATGACTAACCTTGGCACTCCAGCTGTGACAAAACTACAAATACCATCATGCCTCTGCCTCCCTGAGTTATGCTTAGAGCTTTCATAATATTGCAATGCCTCATGGGACTTGTAGTTCCACCACAGCTGGAGTGCCAAGGTTAGCCATCACTGCTCTATAGGATGAAATTTATTTTCTATTTGATCCACTCCTTATACCAGCACGCTATACAAGAAGCAGGGTCGGTTCTAGTTAAAAGCACACCCAAACTGATGCCTTGTATTTGTTTGCAGGAGTTCTGTGCCAGCCCTCAGTTCATTGTGGATGGAGCTACACGAGGGGACATCTGCCAGGGGGCTCTGGGTAAGTTACACACTGGATGCTATCAGTGATGTCTGCTCCACCAGGAACTGTATAGTAGTGTTATGATCTGCCTAAACGTTGTACAATTAGCCACACAAAGTCTATGATTTACCATAGCCATCTGCAGATATCTCCAGTGATTACATCATAGGGGGTCCAGCTATTTAGGAAGAGGTATTAAAATGTGTCCCCTATGTAGTCCTTTAGAATTCCAGTCCTCACCTGGCCAATATCAGTCCATAGCCAGGGTCCCTGCAAGGTTCATATACTAGCGGTTGTGTGATTGCACCTGCATCTAGCATGAACTAAGGCTGGTTTCACAGTGGGACGTTACAGGCGCACGTTAGAGCAGCCTGTAACGCAGCCCACCGCACAGTAATGAAAAATCAATTGGGCTGTTCACAGTGCGGACGTTGCGTTACATTGTAACGCTGCGTCACAAGACAACGTACTGCATGCAGTACTGACTGCTTGCACATGCTCGTAACGTTGGGGAGGAGCGGAGAGCGGCCAGGCACATGGCTAATTAATATTCACTGCACGTTATGACGTGCAGTGTTTACTTCCTGGAGCGGCCTCTCTGTGCGGTGATTGGCCGGCGGGACCACGTGATGCCGCAAGCGCACAAGAGTGCGCATCACGGCATCACTGACGCCAGAGTGAGCTGCACAACGCGGCTCACTCTGACGTCCAGATCCAGCACCACCAGGCGTTCCGTTAGGGGGACGTTATGCGACCTTAACGCCCCCTCTAACGCAACGTCCTGGTGTGAAATTAGCCTTAAAGGGTTTTTTGCGTGTGTGTAAAGGATGCCAGAGCTGAGGTAAATAGGAAAAACAGAGCAGGCATGTAGTGAAAGCTTTCCTGATGCCCACAACTCCCCCGTTATCCTCTCTGCCCCTCTAATCCTATCAAAATGCCCCACGGCAGCCTCTTCCGGGTTGCCTGAGTCGGGCAACAGTGCGCAGACTCAGGCCCAGCTGCACGCTTCCTACATCCCGCGCCCACCGCGGGGAGCGCCATGCGCATCATGTAGTTGTGATTTTGACCTCGGTACGAGCATCACTACTCCTGATCTCCTTTTGTCTTTTAGATGAGCCTGGGGTGGTTACAACCACAGCACGGGCAGCACGGTAGCATAGTGGTTAGCTCTCTTGCCTTGCAGCGCTGGGTCGCTGGTTCAAATCCCAGCCAGGGCACTTTCTGCAAAGAGTTTGTATGTTCTCCCTGTGTCTGCGTGGGATTCCTCCGGGCACTCAGGTTTCCTCCCACATTCCAAAAACATACAGATAAGTTAATTGGCTCCCCCTAAAATTGGCCCTAGACTACAGTACTTACAATACATAATATAGACATATGGCAATGGTAGGGATTAGATTGTGAGCTCCTTTGAGGAACAGTTAGTGACAATATATATATATATATATATACATTGTACAGCGCTGCGTAATATGTCGGCGCTATATTAATAATAATAATAATAACCACAGGAACCATCAAAGTACGCGAACTTCATATAAAGGGATGATTGAAAGCTGAGGAATTTGTGCCAGTTAGTCATAATCCAAACAGCGGAGTGAGGTGGAGATTCTCCTGTGTATTGAAGGTGGAGATATAGAACGCAGGTCAGATTAGGTGTTTTGCTGCAGATTAGTAACACAATAAGCTGCATTCAGCACTGCAATGGATGGAGCCACAGTGGCTGCCTGACCACTGACCGCTACAAGAGACAGCTGTGTGTACATTAAATCTTTTGATATATTCCAGCAGAACTGGAAATAGGTGCTGGCTGCTGGGAAGCAGTTAAGTTAAAGTGAACCAGAGATGGTTCACTAGGCTTGATTAGTACTTACCCGGGGCTTCCTCCAGCCCCATGAGCAGCTCTGAACCCCTCCTCGACTCCAACGTTAAGCCGCTATGACTCCCGGACCCGGTAATCCGGGCATTTGCGGGCTTCTGCGCATGGGCGGCTGGACTGCACGGGTACCCCTTGTCGCGCTTCCATCTCCTAGAGCGTTCTGCGTGCATGCACAGAAGACCTCAACTAGCGGCAACTGCCCGGATTACCGTCAGTCGTAGCACCAGATTGGAGGGGCCGAGGAGGACGGCGAGGGACTCAGCGCTGCTCATGGGGATGTGGCTGGAGGACGCCCCGGGTAAATATAAATGAAGCATAGTGTACCATCTCTGGTATTCTTTAAGTAGTTGCATTCTGCTGCAATCAGATGCAATTCCCATATTGCTTGTACGATATTGACTGTATAGAATGTATTGTTGAAGGATAGTGGTCTGTACACGCAGATAGGCACCCAGTATAGCAAGTTAGAACTCTTTACTAAAGAAAAACGTGCAGACATAAATTATACACAACCATCAGGAAGTGTGGCTTGCTTACAACAGAGAGTATACAGAGTGAATACAGGAAATGACAATCCTATAAAGATTACCATCACGTTTTACTCACAGTGACATCTTGTGGTTGTTTTACTATACTGCAGTTTAATTTAACTATGTTTTTAAACCTCCAACTTGTATGGTTGCAGCCTGCTGCCACATTCTCCACATTGTATTTTTCAAAAACATTTCATAAAACAAATTTCATAAAAATATTTTTAAAAAACAAATAATTTTGCAAAAAAAATAAATGCATTTTTCCTTTTAAAATAATACCAGTTGCCCGACTCTCCTGCTGATCTTGTGTCTCTAATACTTTTAGCCACAGCCCCTCAACAAGTATGTAGATCAGGTGCTCTGACTAAAGTCAGACTGGATTAGCTCCAAGCTTGTTTCAGGTGTGTGATTCAGCCACAATTGCAACCAAAGAGATAAGCAGGACTGCCAGGCAACTGGTATTGTTTAAAAGGAAACATCCATATCCCTCTCAATTTAGGTTCCCTTTTAAAAAAAAAGTCAGATTTTGAAACGTGAAGCGCAATAGTGTAAGTGTCTTAGCAGGTCCCCACTGCTTTGTAAATAGATTCCTGCAAAAACACTGCTACAAGGAGCCGAATATGAAACTAAATCTTAGGGGTGTTAGAGATTTAAAGGGGAACTTCAGCCTAAACAAACATGCTGTCATTAAGTTACATTAGTTATCTTAATTAGAATAGATAGGTAATATAATCTTTTACCCACCCTGTTTTAAAAGAACAGGCAAATGTTTGTGATTCATGGGGGCTGCCATCTTTGTCATGGGGCAGCCATCTTTTTGGATGAAAGGAGGTGACAAGGAGCAGGAGACACAGTTCCAACTGTCCTGTGTCCTGATTACCCCTCCCAGCTGCACACGCTAGGCTTCAAATGTCAAATTCAAAATGTAAAAAAAAAACAGCAGAACGAGAACAACAAAATCAGAAATCCCATCATGCTTTGCACAGCATCCAGGGAAAAAAGCCCGGGCAGTTTTCTTCTGTGCAGCTAAAAATGAGGCTTGTATAAGAGAAACAAAGTTCTGATGCTGTGAAACTGTTAACCACTTGCCGACCAGGGGAATTTTCACTGATCGGTGCTGCGTGGGCTCTACAGCCCGCAGCACCGATCAGGAGTGCAGCAGGGCGATCAGACTACCCCGCCGGCCATTAGTGGGTAGCGGGGGGGGGGGGCTCCTCAAAGCCCCCCTCCGCAGCGTTTTGTGCGCTCCCTCCCTCCCCTTACCTCCCTCTCCCTTCCTGGGCTGCGCAGGACGGATATCCGTCCTGCGCATTGTGGGATAGGCTTCAGCCTATCATATGCCGGCGATCCCCGGCCAATCAGAGGCCGGGGATCGCCGATCTGCCTGACGGCGCTGCTGCGCAGCAGCGCCGTATGATGTAAACAGCGGGGATTTCTTCCCCGCCTGTTTACATTTTGCCGGCGAGCCGCTATCGGCGGCTCTCCGGCTGTTCACGGAGACACCCTCCGTGAACTGACATGGAAAGGCCGCTCGGCGTTAGCTGGTCGTCAAGAGGTTAAAGAACCACCAAGCCTTTTCAGTGCTGCTGAGTCGATTTTTAGTCCGGAGGTTCACTTTAACAACATTGTAACCTAAACTGCAGTATAGTAAAGCAACCACAAGATGTCACTGTTTGTAATGTGTGAGGCAATGAGCTCTATGGTTTTGTGATTTCCTGTATTCATCCTGTGTCCCTCCTCTGTGTTCGAAGTAAGCTGCATTTCCTGATGGTGGTGTATGATGTATGCCTGCACATTTTCTTCTGTAAAGAGTTCTAACTTGTTATACTGGGTGCCTATCTGCGTATACAGACCACTCTGCTCCAACAAGGGGCCTATTTATAAACCGGCCAATAGCCGTTGGCCAGACAAGATAGTGTTTTTGCAAAAATAACACATTTTTATCTTCTCCAAATATACAATATATACTATATATATGGCAAACAATCCCACACAGTCTGCTCATCAATTTCTTTCTCCTCTCTTGCGTCCTGTTTGTCCACTGTGTATTCTTCATCCTCCATTTTAAATATGGTTATGACCCCATAACAGCTTCCAGGTCAGCTCTCCATTGACCAGTGACATTGCTTGAGGCTCGGCCCATAGGGAAACATGGACATTACCTTGCACATGAGCTGTCCTTTCATTTATAACTGACAGCAGCAGATATAGTGAAAAAGGGCCTTAAGGCTTTTAGCATCCTGAGAGACAAGTCTGACTAGATATAATTGGAACTGGAAGGAATCATTATAAGAAGAAAATGGTGAGATTCTGAGAGGAACTGGCGGAGAGGTAAGTATGTAATATTCATTTGCAGGGACATCATGTGCACATTTTAAGAAGTTTTGTTTGGTTCAGTTTCACTTAAAAAAAATCCATTCCAATCTGTTCTCCAAACTAATAGTAAATAAACCTCATAATATTTGTAGCAGACAAATGCAATGAGTCACGCAGCAAGAATAAGAGTGCCCTTTAGGATCTTTATAGAAAGTGTACATTGTGTGAGAAATTAGTGATCAGGTTCTGTCATTTGGTGTGATGCATATTTGCAAGGAAAATCATTTGCTCACCTGTCTCTGGTGTTTGCTTTGCATTGTGCGGTTTGTGTACAGTGTGTGTACAATCTATACACTGACTGTCTCATTTTCCTGCAATTATTTAACGTAAAGCTTGTCCATTGTGCGGCTGCCTGGGTCTGACTGCACCAAATGCACACAGTGAACAAAATAAACTTTTCTTAATCATATCAATGATTTACTTGTCTTATTTGTGGCTTTGTCCATGTAGCTCTCTATGCTTTGGGGACAGTGATGTCAGTGTGGCACCAGGATAGTGAATATGGCATGGCATGCCGTGGCAGCCGTCTCTCGGCACATTAGTGTCCCTAGACTTGTGTCTAGAGTGCCTAGTGCTAATTTCAGCCATGACAGTGTGGCAGCTGAGGACTGTCTGCATTCATTATTTTAGAGAACGTCAGAAGAGTATAAATTATCAATAGAAAGTTGCAGTTATTTACAGTTGTTTATTTATATTAAAGTTAAACTGTCGGGCATAAAATTAAAAATCAATTCTTTATTTGTATCTGGTAAACAAGTAATCGGGATGCTAACCAGGCAGTCCAAAAGTTATAATCACTATTACTTTTCTTGTTGATAAATGATCATTCCCCAGTTTACCTGACTCGTTACACACAAAATTTGGTACACAAAAGGTAGCAACTTTTTTGCATCTACTTTCCACTCAGACTTAACTAATGCAGCCTGATTGGCTGAAGCCTCTTTCCCTCCTGTTTTCCCCTCCTACACCATATTTCTCATGCTGCTGAGACAATGCACTTTCTATAGTGGAGGGCGGCAGTGATGCTCGGATACCCCTTTTTATTATTCGAGTTTGGTCGAATTCGAATAGTAAATTATTCGAATTCGGTCGAATATTCGAGTCGAATATTTTTTGCTATTCGATTCGACCTCGGACTTCGAGCTCACTATTCGAGTCGGTATTCAAGCTCATTATTCGAGCTGACTATTCGAATTGGCCTTAAATAGCTTCCTACACTTGTTTTGAGGGTGAATGATGCAAGAAACATCTTTTTTCTCAAGTAACAACAGCAAGTGATTATGTGGGGATGTTCCTTTAAAAAAAAAGGTGGAAAGAGAAGAGAAGTTGTGTCCAAAATTCTGTTCAGTAGTGTATATACTTCTTCTTCTTCTTCTTCTTCTTCTTCTTCTTCTTCTATATCTTCTTCTTCTTCTTCTATATCTTCTTCTTCTTCTTCTTCTTCATTTTCTTCTTCTTCTTCTATATCTTCTTCTTCTTCATTTTCTTCTTCTTCTTCTATATCTTCTTCTTCTATATCTTCTTCATCTTCTTCTTCTTCATCTTCTTCTTCTTCATTTTCTTCTTCTTCATCTTCTTCTTCTTCATCTTCTTCTTCTTCATCTTCTTCATCTTCTTCTTCTTCATCTTCTTCATCTTCTTCATCTTCTTCATCTTCTTCATCATCTTCTTCTTCATCGTCTTCTTCTTCTTCTTCATCTTCTTCTTCATCTTCTTCATCTTCTTCTTCTTCATCTTCTTCTTCTTCATCTTCTTTTTCTATATCTTCTTTTTCTATATCCTCTTCTTCTTATTATTTTTCTATTTCGTCTTCTTCTTTTTCTATATCTTCTTCTTCTTCTATATCGTCTTCTTCTTCTTCACTTATTTCTCTTTTATATATTTTTTTAAAGAAATGCAGCTATTTTTGAGCGTAATAAAAAGCTGTTGGCGCACGCATGTTGGAAGCGCCATTGTATGTGTTCCCTGGCAGTGGAAACACACAGACAGCATGAGGTAAATTCAGCAGCAGCAGCAGGAGGAGGAGGATGATTGTGTGGCAGCAGGCAGTCAATGAGGCAGGCAGCGAGACATAATAGGCTGTGTGGTACCTAGCGGTGGTACCAGGCCGTAAATACACAGCATGAGGTTCCAGACAGCGGTCGTGAAGCCCACATCATGTCCAATACACAACTGGGACAACACAGTTTTCAACCCGGACACCTCTAAATATAATATCACAAAGTATTAATAAAAAGAATATTTTTTTTTTTTGTTTTTTTAAAGAAATGCAGCTATTTTTGAGCGTAATAAATAGCTGGTGGCGCACGCATGTTGGAAGCGCCATTGTATGTGCTCCCTGGCAGTGGAAACACACAGACAGCAGGAGGTAAATTCAGCAGCAGGAGGAGGAGGATGAGTGTGTGGCAGCAGGCAGTCAGGTAGGTAGGCAGCGTGACATAATAGCCCTGGTACCTAGCGTTGATACCAGGGCTGTAAATAAACACAACAGGAGGTCCCAGACAGCGGTCGTGCAGCCCACATTGTGTCCAATACACAACTGGGACAACACAGTTTTCAACCCGGGCACCTCAGAAAAATTAAACCTTTTTTTTTTTTTTAATGGTTTACTTTTTTTTTTTTTACAGCAAATTACACAGATATAGCTATTGTTGGACGTAATAGCTGGTGGCAGAGTGGCAGCAGAAGGTAATTCTGTGTACCCTGGCAGTGGGAAACACAGACAGACAGCAGCAGCAGCAGGAGGAATGGAGGAGTAATGAGAGTAGCTATTGTTGGACGTAATAGCTGGTGGCAGAGTGGCAGCAGAAGGTAAATCTGTGTACCCTGGCAGTGGGAAACACAGACAGGCAGCAGCAGCAGCAGGAGGAATGGAGGAGAGTAGTGTGAGTGTGGCAGCAGGTAGGTAGGCAGCGTGACATAATAGCCCTGGTACCTAGCGTTGATACCAGGGCTGTAAATAAACACAACAGGAGGTCCCAGACAGCGGTCGTGCAGCCCACATCGTGTCCAATACACAACTGGGACAACACAGTTTTCAACCCGGGCACCTCAGAAAAATTAAACCTTTTTTTTTTTTTTTTTTTAATGGTTTACTTTTTTTTTTTTTTTTTTACAGCAAATTGCACAGATATAGCTATTGTTGGACGTAATAGCTGGTGGCAGAGTGGCAGCAGAAGGTAATTCTGTGTACCCTGGCAGTGGGAAACACAGACAGACAGCAGCAGCAGCAGGAGGAATGGAGGAGTAATGAGAGTAGCTATTGTTGGACGTAATAGCTGGTGGCAGAGTGGCAGCAGCAGAAGGTAAAATCTGTGTACCCTTGGCAGTGGGAAACACAGACAGGCAGCAGCAGCAGCAGGAGGAATGGAGGAGTAGTGTGAGTGTGGCAGCAGGTAGGTAGGCAGCGTGACATAATAGCCCTGGTACCTAGCGTTGATACCAGGGATGTAAATAAACACAACAGGAGGTCCCAGACAGCGGTCGTGCAGCCCACATCGTGTCCAATACACAACTGGGACAACACAGTTTTCAACCCGGGCACCTCGGAAAAATTAAACCTTTTTTTTTTTTTTGATGGTTTACTTTTTTTTTTTTTTTTTTTACAGCAAATTACACAGATATAGCTATTGTTGGACGTAATAGCTGGTGGCAGAGCGGCAGCAGAAGGTAAATCTGTGTACCCTGGCAGTGGGAAACACAGACAGACAGCAGAAGGGCAGTACACAGCAGCCCACTGTAGATGTAAAATGTGTGGCTGCAGGCGACGTAATAGTCAAAGTGAACCAGGCTGGCTTAGTGAGCAGGAGCCAGGAGGTGGTAAAGGGTGGTAAGGCACATTAACGATGGTTCTTCCGGCAGCCAGTTCATGTCCCCCTCTCGCCGACAACAGGGGCCTGGAACTCGCCTTCCACCCACGCCTGGTTCATCTTGAGAAACGTCAGTCTGTCCACATACTTGTGAGACAGACATGAGCGTTTCTCGGTGACCACGCCACCAGCTGCACTGAAGCAGCACTCGGACAGCACGCTGGAAGGGGGGCAGGACAGCACTTCCAGGGCGTACTGCGCCAGCTTGCTCCAGATCTCCAGGCGCTTGACCCAATACTCCATGGGATCAACAGGGGCATCGCTGTCAAGCCCGCTGTAGGACCCCATGTAGTCAGCCACCATTCGGGTCAGGCGCTGGCTGTGACCGGAGGAGGATGCTGCTGCATGCACCTCCTCTCTAGTCACTGCTGCCAGAGCCTCTACAGTCCTGTAGAGCTCGTTGCTGAGAGACAGCAGGTCTGTGGGGCGCTTGCTGCTGGATGCAGGCACCTGCTGCTGCCTCTGTGCTGGCTGGACAGTGGGGGTGGAAGGCTGGGGGAAGGCTTCCTCCAAGCGCTCAACAAGGGCCTGCTGCAAGCTCCTTATTTGTTGCGCTGGGTCTCCTCCTGCAGGCGGCAGGAACTGGCTCAACTTCCCCTTGAGGCGTGGGTCCAACATCATGCTGATCCAGATGTCCTCCCTCTGCTTCATCTGGATCACCGTGGGGTCCTTGCGCAGGCACGTCAGCATGTGCGCTGCCATTGGGAAGAGGCGGGCCACGTGTGCTGGCACATCGACGGCAGTGTTGTCCTCATCCTCCTCCTCTGCCGCCTCATCCTCTCTCCACCCCCGCACCAACTCAGCTGCGCTGTGCTGATCCCCCTCATCAGCAGCAAGGTCAGGGACCTCCACCAAGTCCTCCTCCTCCTCCCCCTCAGAGGTGGACTGTGCAGCTGCTTGCCGCTCCTGCTGGTCCAAGGCTGCCGCTCCCTGTTCCAGCAAAGCATCGAGGGCCCTGTTCAGCAGACAAACCAGGGGCACCCACTCGCAGACCATAGCATGGTCCCTGCTCACCATGTTAGTGGCCTGCAGAAAGGGAGCCAGCACTAAGCACACCTGCTGCATGTGCCTCCAGTCATCATCGGGGACGATGGACGGGATGTTGCTGGTCTTGTCCCTTCTCTGAGCGGCGGAAACAGTGGCCTGGGCAAGGTACTGGTTGACAGCGTGCTTCTGTTCAACCAGACGCTCCAACATCGCCAGGGTGGAGTTCCAGCGAGTTGGAACGTCAAGGATCAGCCGATGGCGTGGCAGCTCCAGCTCCTTTTGCACGTCTTCCAGGCTCGCACAGGCTGCAGCCGAGCGCCGGAAGTGACGCACAACGTTCCTTGCCATTTCCAGCAGTTCGCCCATCCCCTGGTAGGTGCGCAAGAACTTCTGCACCACCAGGTTCAGCACGTGGGCAAGACAGGGGATGTGGGTCAGGTCTCCCCTGTCTATTGCAGCAACCAGATTGGCCCCATTGTCGGCCACCACCTCTCCGACTCTGAGGCCTCTGGGGGTCAGCCAAATCCTCTCCTGCTCCTGGAGTTTGGCCAACACATGGGTTGCCGTCAGTTTGGTCTTTCCAAGGCTGACCAACTGCAGCAGCGCTTGGCAGTGGCGGGCCTTCACGCTGCTGCTGAGGCGGGGGGTTTGGTCAGGTGTGCCGGAGGATGGCAGAGGATCAGAGGAACCAGCTGCAGTTCCCCTGACCCTGCGGGGTGGCACCACCCACTGTGTTGCTGCTGCTGCTGTGCCCGCTGCTGCTCTCCCATCCTCACCCCCTTCCACCAAGCTGACCCAGTGGACAGTGAAGGACAGGTAGCGGCCTGTCCCGAAGCGGCTTCTCCAGGAGTCCATGGTGACGTGGACCCTTTCACCAACCGCGTGCTCCAGCCCTCGCTCCACATTGGCCATCACAAAGCGGTGCAGTGCAGGAATGGCCTTGCGGGCGAAAAAGTGTCTGCTGGGGAGCTGCCAGTCTGGGGCTGCACAAGCAAGCAGCGCACGCATGTCGCTCCCCTCCTGCACGAGCGTGTACGGCAGGAGTTGGGAGCACATGGCCCGTGCCAGCAATCCGTTCAGCTGACGCACGCGACGGCTGCTGGGAGGCAGAGCCCTAACCACCCCCTGGAAGGACTCGCTCAAAAGGCTCTGGCGTGGCCTTTTGCTGGCACGGGAATTAGCGGACACAGCAGAGGAGGCCACTGAGGACTGGCTGCCAGAACAGGCCTCAGTGTCGGCGGCAGGAGTTGCAGAGGGGGGAGGAGCAGTGCGTTTCCGCACTCCTGCTGGTGCTGCTGGAGGAGCAGGAGTGCGGGTGGCTGCTGTTGCTGCTGCTGCTGCCGCTGAAGGCTGTGCAGTGATGGTTGTGGTGCCACCCCAGCACCAGATGCCTTCAGCCTCTGGAACTCCTCATGCTGGTGGAAATGTTTCGCAGCAAGGTGGTTGATGAGCGAGCTGGTGCTGAACTTTAAGGGGTCTGCACCTCTGCTCAACTTCCGCTGACAGTGGTTGCAAGTGGCGTACTTGCTGTACACTGTGGGCATGGTGAAAAATCGCCAGATTGGTGACAAAAACAACCCCCTACGGCCTGGAGCCGCTGCTGCCTGTCTCCCTGTGGTGGTTGGGGCAGGGGCTTGGGTGCGGCTGGTGGTGGTACTGGCAGATGCTGCTGCTGCTGCTGCTGAGACACCAGCAGGCTGTGGGACCTGCCTACTGCTGCCAATGCTTGCAATGATGCGCCTCCTTGCAAGGCCCACAAGCGCATCCTCCTCCTCCTCCTCAGAGCTGCTGATGATGACATCCCCAGGTGCTGGTGGTGGCGGCACCCAGTCTTTGTCTGTCACCACGTCATCATCATCATCATCATCCTCCCCCTCCTGAAACATGTCCTGCTGGGATGATGACCCCCCAAACTCCTCTCCTGATGCATGGATGGGCTGCTTGACTGTCGCCACAGTCTTGCTGTCCAATCCCTCATCCCCCAAAGTGCCCATCAGCATCTCCTCCTCCAAATCGCCAACAACAGCAGACAATACCCTGATGGTGCCTGGGGTAAAAATACTGCTGAGTGACAGGTCGCCAACTTGTGACAGTGAACTGGCCTCCTCCCCAGGCCTTGCTGGGCGGCTGCTGCGAACAGGGGTGGTGGTGGTGGTGAGGGTGGAGGCCTCGGATGCAGAGCTGATGGCGGGCTGCTCATCCTCCGTCATCAGTTGCACCACAGTGTCTGCATCCTTTTCCTCAATGGGATGTTTCTGACCCGGCTGGAGGAAAATAGGAGCAGGTACTACACGCTGCTGCTGTGTCTCTGCAGCGTGAGATGCTCCTGCTGGGCGGCGCCCAAGGCGTCCACGGCCAGTGGCTATAGGAGGAATGTTAGCCACTGACGCAGCTGCTGCTGCTGCGGAACTGTGCATGGTGGCGCGGCCGCAGCTTGCCACAATGCTGCTCCCTCTCCTCTTGATTCCCTTGCTGCCCTTCCCCTTGCCCAAACCGCGCTGGCTGCCACTTCCAGACATCTTTGATGTTTTGGGCGTAAACAAAAAAGTTTTTTAAAAGGGCGGGTGAAAAAGTGGGGTACTTTAATGGAGTGGGTTGGTGGGTGAGGTGACACTAATCACTAAGTGATTAGATCGCTAAGTGATTACTAGTACAGTACTAATACAAAATACAATAATTCAGTAATCAGTATAAGTGTGAACAGTGAACAGTGAGTGTGTCCCCTAGTACACTAACTAGAAAATACAATAATCAGTAGTAATCAGATTAAGTAGAAGGAAATAGAGTGTGTGTGTGTGTACTGAGTGCACGCACACACACACGCAGGAGCTAGCCTATGAACAGTGACTGAGTGTCCCTAGTAGTAAGTAGTAAGTAAGTGTACAACTAAAAATTACAATAATCAGTAGTAATCAGAAGGAAATAGAGTGTGTGTACTGACAGTGCACGCACACACACGCAGCGCAGGAGCTAGCCTATGAACAGTGACTGAGTGTCCCTAGTAGTAAGTAGTTACTAGTAAGTACAACTAGAAATTACAATAATCAACAGTAATCAGAAGGAAATAGAGTGTGTGTACTGTACAGACAGTGCACGCACACACACACGCAGGAGCTAGCCTATGAACAGTGACTGAGTGCCCCTAGTAGTAAGTAGTAAGTAAGTGTACAACTAGAAATTACAATACTCAATAGTAATCAGAAGGAAATAGAGTGTGTGTACTGAGTGCACACACACACACACACGCAGGAGCTAGCCTATGAACAGTGACTGAGTGTCCCTAGTAGTAAGTAGTTAGTAAGTACAACTAGAAATTACAATAATCAATAGTAATCAGAAGGAAATAGAGTGTGTGTACTGTGCACGCACACACGCAGGAGCTATGAACAAACAGTGACAGTGAGTGTCCTAGTACAGTTACTACAAAATACAATCACGCAGTAGTAAAGGTAGGACAGCAGAAACACTGGTATAATAAACTAACAGAGGACAGTCACAGGAGGACAGCTGCCCACACAGGCAAGGCCCTGAGGCCTAAAGCAGTGTAAGCTTGCCTGCAGCAGCTGTGTCTGTCTCTATGTAACACACAAGCTACTAACTAAAATACAATCTCTATCTAACTAACAACAATATAGGTGTGTATAGGAGGTGTATGTGAGCAAAAACGCTAGGTAGTTGACCACAATAAAGCTCTTGCTAAGCCAAAGCACAAAGGAGCAGATCTCTCTCTGTACAAAGTCAGGCAAGGACGGAAAAACGGAACATGGCGGCCGCTATTTATAGGGTAGGGGCTGGCCAGGGTCCCCCTCTGTGATTAGCTGCCGTCAGAGGGCCTGGGAGCCCTCTGATTGGCTCTAAGGACATCAATCTGGGCTATGACGCTATTCGAGCTCGGTATTCGAGCTCGAATAGCACTGTTAGCTCGAATAGTGAATGGGCTATTCGAGTTCACTCGAATAGCCCATTCGAGTAGCTGCAGCTATTCGAGCTCGGTTTTCGAGCTCGAATAGCTGAAAAAAGAGCTCGAATATTCGAGCTCTGCTGAGCACCACTGGAGGGCGGGCAATGCATACACAATCAGGCAGAGGGGAGTAAAGGTGGGTACACAGGTCAGATAAAAGTCTTTGGAAAATGAAAGATCACAGACCAATTTTACCCCCTTTCATGTAGTATGAGAGCCATACTCTACACAGTCTATTCTATGGAGCTGAACTCCCCATCAGACAGAAATCTTTGCAAGATGCTGCACACACAGGTGCTGTACACATGCAACAGATCAGAATCTGCAAAAGATCCATTCCTGCAAAATGCATTCATAGTCTATGAGATCTGCAGATCATCATACACACCTTGTTTAACGGACAATTATCTGTAGATCAGATCCACCAGGTTGGATCTTCAGATCGGCAGATAATTGTCTGATCTGCAGATGAATGTCCATTAACCTCCCTGGCGGTATGAAAAATCCCGCCAGGGGGCAGCGCAGCAGTTTTTTTTTTTTTTGTTTTGTTTTTTTAAATCATGTAGCGAGCCCAGGGCTCGCTACATGATAGCCGCTGCTCAGCGGCATCCCCCCGCCCGGTCCGATCGCCTTCGGCGATCTCAGATCAGGAAATCCCGTTCAAAGAACGGGATTTCCTGGAGGGCTTCCCCCGTCGCCATGGCGACGGGGCGGGATGACGTCACTGACGTCGGGACGTCATTGGGAGTCCCGGGCCACCCCTCGGCGCTGCCTGGCACTGATTGGCCAGGCAGCGCACGGGGTCGGGGGGGGGGCCGCGCGCCGCAACAGATAGCGGCGATCGGGCGGGGGCCGGCGGCGATCAGAGTGCTGGCGCAGCTAGCAAAGTGCTAGCTGCGTCCAGCAAAAAAAAAATTATGAAAATCGGCCCAGCAGGGCCTGAGCGGCACCCTCCGGCGGCTTACCCCGTGTCACACACGGGGTTACCGCTAAGGAGGTTAAACAAGGTGTGTATGATGATCTGCAGATGTCATAGACTATGAAGGCATTTTGCAGGAATGGATCTTTTGCAGGGATTGATCTTTTGCAGATACTGATCTGTTGCATGTGTACAGCATCTTGCAAAGATTTTATCTGATGGGGAGTTCAGCTCCATAGAATAGACTGTGTAGGTATGGCTCTCATACTACATGGAAGGGGGTAAAATTGGTCTGTGATCTTTCATTTTCCAAAGACTTTTATCTGACGTGTGTACGCACCTTAAGGGAAGAAATGACAGCAGGATTGGCTTCAAAATAGCCACAGTTAAAATGGCAAATGCTAAGAAGGATGTTCTCTTTTTTTACTGTAGAAAAATCATTAAAATCAAAACATGGACAGTGCAATACATATGTTATGAAAGTAGAGCAAGTATTTATCTACTTATACCATATGTGTTTTTTTTTCTGAGATAGTATGGCCGACAGCTCCTCTTTAAGATTATGTTGTTATTGAGCTACTGTAGTGTGTACCATATTTGGAAACGTAGTTCTTTTACCTTCATTTCAGATTTCAATAAACCTTTGAAAAATATTAAACTGAAAAGATGTATTTAAACCCCCTTCCCTGTCCAACAGGTGACTGCTGGCTTCTGGCTTCCATCGCCTCTCTGACGCTGGATCAGGATATACTCGCCCAGGTGGTTCCGCAAGATCAGAGTTTCCAGCAAGGCTATGCTGGAATCTTCCACTTCCGGGTAAGAATATCATTTTATTTGTACTGTACATGTCTCTCTTACCCAGTACTGCTGTGATTGGATTGGCCACTGTGTCCAGCATGGGTAGTAAAGCCCCCTGCCCCTTGGGACGTAACTACTCTTCGGATTGCCTAGACAAAGCCCAGTGATTGGGCAAAACATGTAGGTTGGGAGGAGGTGGGACCAGGAGCATCTTAGACCCACATGAGGCATGTGCAGGACAGCTAACGCTCTTACGCGTCCCTGCACTATTCCCTTCTGACCACAGCACACATTGCCGACTGGATTGTACTTCGGAGACAAGTGGTGAGACAGACTTCCGTATATTGCAGCGGCAGCAAGCCATACACCAAGCCTAGGCACCCTTTCATTGGTGGATCCAGCTAGTAAGCAGCGTGAGCGCTGGCCAGCTGGTGTAGTGGTTTGTGGCTGTTGATTGTTGTACATGATATGGTCTGCTGCTCAGTCAGAGCTGTGTGGGTCTGGGGGTCCTCCCTGGTTCCTGTTTCTATGGGGTTTTGGATGTGGTCTACGCAGGGCCGGCCCTAGACTTTTTGCCGCCTGAGGCAAATTTTTAAAAAAATTGTCACCGCCGCCCCTCCCCTCCCCTCGGGGGGGGCCGCCCGCCGAGCTGGAGGGGTAGCTGGCAGGACGGGGGTATTGGGCCAGCGGCGGGGAGGGGGGTCGGACCCCCCCCTCCCTCGCCTGGGTCCCCCGTCCTCCGCTCCCCTCCAGCCTAAATAGAAGCAGCCGTATGTGTAAGAGGCACGGGCGGGGAGGACACTCACCTCTTCCCAGCGTGCGTTCCACTGACGTCACTTCCTGCAGCGTCCTGCAGGAAGTGATGTCAGTGGAGCGCACGCTGGAGCGAGGAGGAGGTGAGTGTCCTCCCCGCCCGTGCCTCTTACACATACGGCTGCTTCTATTTAGGCTGGAGGGGAGCGGAGGACGGGGGACCCAGGCGAGGGAGGGGGGGGGGGTCCGACCCCCCTCCCCGCCGCTGGCCCAATACCCCCGTCCTGCCAGCTACCCCTCCAGCTCGGCGGGCCGGCTCCCCGCACTCACGGACGGGCGGGTGCTGCCCCTGGAAATTTGCCGCCTGAGGCAAAAGTTTCACCCCGCCTCATGAGCGGGCCGGCCCTGGGTCTACGTAACTCTCCCGCGGCCGCTGGAGAGTTACATAGAGAGCGCACTTCACTTGCGCTGACTGGCCGCAACTGGCAGAAACTGAACGGGAGAGTAACTGAACGGGGGAATAACGGGACCTGATACCGGAGCTGCAGGCAGCGGAGGACGGCGACGTGAGAGCGATCTGTTTGCATGAGGCTGGAGGAAGCCCCAGGTATGTAAATCATTTATTTAGGTTCATCCCTGGTTTCCTTTAAGCTTGGATGAGGAAAAAGAACTAAGTCTATCAAGGGGATTTTAATAATTGGTCTGTTCTGGGAGGAGGTGCAGAGGGTAGGTGGAGAGCAGTGACACCACAAAGTATCGCACTTGATGACATCAATCCCAATGAATGCCATCCAATTTTTGACATTTTTAAAGGATCTATTCAGGTTTGAAAACCAGTCTTAGTCTCTAGACAGGAAGTAATCTCTAGCCTGGTGCACACCAAAAACCGCTAGCAGATCTGCAAAATGCTAGCAGATTTTGAAACGCTTTTTCTTATTTTTCTGTAGCGTTTCACCTAGCATTTTGCGGTTTTGTGAAGCGTTTTTGGTGTAGTAGATTTCATATATTGTTGAACAGCTTCTGTAACAAAAACGGCTGGCAAACTGCTCTGATGTAGCATTTTTCAGAGCGGTTTGCGTATTTCCTATACTTTACAATGAGGCAGAAACGCCTCCGCAATCCAAAATCTGCAGCAGCCCGGGAGTATGCGTTTCTGCAAAACACCTCCCGCTCTGGTGTGCACCACCCCATTGAAATACATTACCCTAGCGTTTCCACATCCGCAATCGGATCTGAAAACGCGACCGAACCGATCTGGTGTGCACTAGGCCTATGTGTCAAGAAACAGCTCCTCTTACTATCCTACCACTCCACTATACCAAATGTCTTCTCTCCCTCCCAGTTCTGGCAGTATGGAGAGTGGGTGGATGTTGTAGTGGATGACCGCCTGCCTACTAAGAATGGAAACCTGGTTTTTGTACACTCTGCAGAAGGGGATGAGTTCTGGAGCGCCCTGCTGGAGAAAGCCTATGCCAAGTAAGTTCCATCAACATTCTACAATCTTGAGTTATATCTTTAAAGTGGACCTGAGCTCTTGCACGGGAGAGAAGGAAAACATAGATAAATCCACCCTGTATGTATTTAGAGAGTTTAGCCAAATTTGCCCCATCTGTAACTAATCACCACTGTAATTTGATCTCTCGGGTGTATCAGCTCAAGAATCTCTGCTGCCTTGGCAGAGCAGCTGATTTGTAAACACAGGATGTGAACCCTATGTCTGCTTCCATGAAAGCAGGAAGTTGACACACTGTAGATTTATTGCAGGATTTGTAACAGCTGTAACAAAAAATATTTTCTTCAAAGGTTATTATGCTGTTGCTAATCTTCTAGAGCTTAGATGAAGTTCTGAGATCTAAACCGAATTACGTTTTTCTATGGCTATGTACTTGATCAAACCAACAGGTATACAAATACAATCACAGCATCTGTCATTTGCCAGTGATAGTTTATAGCCTGCAGGTGTGACTGGTACCTGTGAAGAGCATTACTGGGCTTTCTTGCTGTAGATGAGCTGTGTGACAAAGACCTCTAGTGGCAGAAAGTTGGTACAGCATTGCATTTATGAATTCTGGTGTTTTTGTTTTACAGGCTCAATGGATCCTATGAAGCTCTGTCAGGTGGCTCCACAATTGAGGGGTTTGAGGATTTCACAGGAGGCATATCGGAGGTGTATGAATTGAGGAAGGCCCCTGCTGATCTTTTTCACATCATCCAGAAAGCTCTGAAAGCGGAATCTCTACTCGGCTGCTCCATTGATGTAAGATTTGATTTCTGAAACCTCAGGGATAATTTACTCCATGGACCCCAGACCTCCAATATCAAGGGTGCTCCCCAAGCCTGACATTTTAGTACATGAAAGTCCATTAGAGGTCAAGGTCAGTCCAGGCTTGGTGACTTGTACCCACTAGTCACCTTAAAGTGAACCGCCGGACTAAAAATCTACTCAGCAGAACTGAAAAGGCTTGGTGTTTCTTTAACAGTTTCACAGCATCAGAGCTTTGTTTGCATCATTTTTAGCTGCATTTTTAGCTAAGCTCCACCCATCAAAGGAAACTGCCCAAGCTTTTTTTCCCTGATGCTGTGCAAAGCATGAGGGGATTTCCTATGTTGTTGTTCACGTTGTCTAGCAACTGGAAGGGGTGATCAGCACACAGGACAGTTGGAACTTTGTCTCACGCTCCCTGTCACCTCCTTTCAACCAAAAAGATGGCTGCCATCCTGAAATCACAAACATTTGCCAGTTCTTTTTAAAACAGAGAGGGTAAGAGATTATATTACCTGTCTATTTTAATTAACATAACTAATGTGACTTAATGACAGTATGTTTGTTTAGGCTGAAGTTCCTCTTTAAAGTCAATGGGAACTGAAAAAAAAATCAGCCAGATACTTATGTAACTAAGGAGAGGGAAGGCTCTGGGTCCTATGGAGCCTTCCCGATCCTTTTACGGTCCCCGCGTTCCAGCGCTAGCTCCACCAGTAGTGCTACTCGACCAAATTGGTCAAATATTGCTTTCTGCCACCGAAAGAGGCTTCGGAAGTGTTCAGGAGCCCGAGTGCCGCGCGTGCGCAGTACGAAGCCGCCTGTCTTCGGGAGGACTCGCCTCCTGAAGACTTCCGAAGTCCCCAGCAGTGGGGGTTTCAAAAGGGGGAGCTGCCGCCTAAATGAGGGTACAGTGTGAGGAACGGGAAGGCTCTATAGGACCCAGAGTTTTCCTTCTCCTTAGGTAAGTATCTGGCTGATTTATTTTTCTTTTTCTTTACAATTCCCATTGACTAACATATGTAGCCATTTTGGTGGCAATAGCCTGTATGGGGGCTTTGCTATTTACCACTAAAGTCAGTACAAAATTATATGAAATTACGAATGGATTACACAAAATCAATTGGATTTACAAACTGTTATTATGTATGGATGCAATTGCGAAAATTTATGCAGAATGTCATGTAATCGCAATTAGCTGATTATGCTCATCACTACTGTACACAGCTTGGATTTGGGTCAAATCAAATTGAGAGCGATTTCCCTAAACGCTCTACCAATGTAAATAAATGTAACAAATTCCACAGTAGCGAGTGTGATTAGCAAAATTGCAATCGCAGGATATGCAGCATTGTAAACTATTGAAGCGCTGGCAAATTGCTCATGAATCATTACACGATTTGTGTGTGATTTTAACCACTTAGTGACATACAGACATACAAAAAGTCCTGCTGGAGCCTCTTAATGGCTCCAGGACATTTTAAAATGTCATGCACGGCTGCTGCTGCTGCTGTGCGCGCTCCCGTGCGTGCTCCCACGTGCACGTGCATTCCTATGCACATGCATGTGAAAATAGTGAAAGAAAACACACACAAAAAAATACACCTTTATTTCCAAATACTATATTGTCACCATACTTTGTACTAGGGACATAATTAAAATCTTGTCATAACCAGGACAAATAGGCAGATAAAATGTGTGGGTTTTATGTACAGTAGCAGTGTTTATATTAAAAATATAGGGGATGAAATTGGAGAAATTGTGTATTTTTTCATTTTTTCCTTGTTTTCCCCTTTAAAATGCATAGAAAATAAAGTAATTACTGAAAACAAATATCAACCCCAAAAAGCACAATTGGTGGTGAAAAAAACAAGATATAGATAATTTCATTGTGGTTAGTAGTGATTAAGCTATTGGCAAATGAAAGGGATGAGCACTGAAAGGTGAAAATCGCTCTTGTCCGTTAGGGTAAAAACCTCCTTGGGGTGAAGTGGTTAAATGACTGCAAACTGTAAAAAAATAACAATAATTTGAAAGGACCAATCAGAATAAAAAAATGCAAATAGCAATCACAATCGCTGGCAAAAAAATTACACTTTTTAAAATTGCTATCAAAATTGCTGGGAAACGCTCATGAAATCGCTTACAAAACGCTAATTAAAAATGCTAGCAATTGCGATAGCGATTTGAGAATTAAAGTGGGTTCAAGGCCTGAAGTACACTTGATTGAATACTGCTTAAAGAGACACTGAAGCGAAAAAAAAAAATTATATAATGAATTGGTTGTGTACTATATGAATAATTACTAGAAGATTAGCAGCAAAGAAAATATTCTCATATTTTTATTTTCAGGTATATAGTGTTTTTTCTAACATTGCATTATCCTGTAATATGTGCAGATTACGCAACACTCAGCATTCAAAATGATTCTTTCAGAGCAGTCTGTGAAGTAATGAAATCTCCTCTAGCAGAGGAAAAGTAAACAGTTCAATTACAGTTGAGATAATAAAAGTCAGATAACAGCCCTCTCCACGACTAAAGCAGGCCATACACTGGCCCGATTTGCGCCCGTTTCGACAGCAGATTCGATCACTGGGATCGAATCTGCTGCCAATCGTTCACGCTACACGCCGAATTTCGATCCATTTCGTCCGATCCCGTCGATCGTGCCGTGCGGAAAATAACCGTCGATCGCCCGCGGGTAAAGAGCGCATCGCTAGCGGCGTTCGAGTGCCCGACGACCGACGCAATAGAGCCCGCATACATTACCTGCTCCGCCGGCGCGACTGCAGTCTCCCGGTCACCGCTGCTCCGTCTGCGCTCTGGTCTCCAGGTCCGGCATGCCTCACTTCTTCTAGCCCGGCAGGAAGTTTAAACAGTAGAGCGCCCTCTACTGTTTAAACTTCCTGCCGGGCTAGAAGAAGTGAGGCATGCCGGACCTGGAGACCAGAGCGCAGACGGAGCAGCGGTGACCGGGAGACTGCAGTCGCGCCGGCGGAGCAGGTAATGTATGCGGGCGGGCGGGGGCAGCAGCAGCAGTACCACCACAACAGATTGTGAACGGTTTCAGGCTGAAATCGGTTCACAATCTGTTTGCTGTAAAGGTAGCCATACGATCCCTCTCTGATCAGATTCGATCAGAGAGGGATCTATCTGTTGGTCGAATCTGATGGCAAATCGACCAGTGTATGGCCACCTTAAGTTAGTCTGAGAGCTTAATAGCTTTTTTGCATAGAGATAACAACTGGAGTTTCTCAACTCTTCCTGTACTGGAAACAATTAGACTGATGTATCTGATCAATGTTTTTTTCCTTAGCTGTACTACACATACAAATCATAATATCATCATTTTTTTTTCGCTTCAGTGTCTCTTTAATTGCATGAAAATCTGCATGCATGGAAATATTAGCATCTCACTGTCCATCTGTAGCGGTGACCGCTGTCATCAGGTAGTGGCCACCTAGGATGAAATCTGGAAAAATAGAGAAATCGCTTTGCCTGTTTAGCCGAGTTTGGAGTCTTTACTTTGCTGACATATTTATTTCTGTGCAGATTACAAACGCTTATGACCTAGAAGGCATCACAAGCCGGAAGCTGGTGAAGGGACACGCCTATTCCGTGACCGGCGCGGAGGAGGTATGCCAGAGGTCAATCTGTCATATTCAATAATGTCATCTCTAGAAGTCAAAGTCAAACTGCACTTCCACTATAATTTTTCTATAAAGTACTGGTTCAGCACTTTTTTTTTTGTAATTTATGTACTAAATTACTAAACATTATCTTTGCACTAAAAGAGGAACTTTAGTGAAAAGAGGTAGAAAATAAATCAATACATTGCAAAGTGAGAAGTTAAAAAATAGAATAGAGATCAATAAATGGTTGATATTCGCCATGTCATTTGTTCATGTTGTTTGATCCTCAATGGGCCTGCACGTCATCATCTTTACTACTGGCAGACATGAAAAAAACAGCACCAACTGCCATTATCTATAACCACAGTCCCTTACAATGTGATAGGCTAAAAGGTTGTTGTTTTCTATAGATAAACATATGCACTGAGGGAGATAATGGTTGCATGGCAGTTGGAAACAGCTGTTATTTCCCAAAATGCTGTGAGGCTCCCACAGTGTGATGTCAGGACCTAGGTCCTGACATCACACTGTGGGAGGGGTTTCACTACAATATCAGCCATACAGACCCCTCTGATGATCTATTCGAGAAAAGGTAAAGAATTCTCAGGGGAAAGGGGGTATCAGCTACTGATTGGGGATCATTCCTTGGTTAAAGTTCCTCTTTAAATTTGCAGCCAGTTATCACTATAGAAATCAAATGTGCATAAGCATATATAAAGAAATACCAATCGTTTTATGTCTCTTCTTTCTAGACCTGTGGTGCTATCCTTCACAATTGCCTCTAATTAAATTGAGCCTTGGATGTAGAATCTTTGAAGAGGAGCTGTAAGGAAAACTTAAAATTTAAAACACATATAAATAAGAAGTAGATTTCTTCCAGAGTAAAATGAGCCATAAATGACTTTTCTTCTATGTTGCTGTCACTTACAGTAGGTAGTAGAAATCTGACATTACCGACAGGTTTTGGGCTAGTCCATCTCTTCATGGGAGATTCTGAGCATGGCCTTTATTCTTTATAAAGACATTCCCTTAATAAAGATTTATACAGAGATGCTGGCCAGCCTCCCTGCTCGCTGCATACTTTTTTGGCAGTTGGACAGAGCAACTTAGCAATGCCATTCACTAAGTGCTTTTAAAAATAAAGAAAACCTTGAGAACCCCCCATAAGAAAATGGGGTAGTCCAAAATCTGTCGGTAATGTCAGATTTCTACTACTGTAAGTGACAGCAAAATATGAGAAAAGTAATTTATGGCTCATTTTACTCTGGAAGAAATGTTCTTATGTGTATATGTTTACATGTATTTTAAATTTTAAGATTTTTGCGACAGAGGTCCTTTAAAGAAGCGTCCCCTAGATATCATTCCGATCCAGTGTGAGAAATAAAGGGATTCGCTCTTGTAAAATAAATCCTAGTCATTAATGATAAGCATTTTACAGCATACATAAAATGTTTAGGATACTCACATCCAGGCCCTAATCCAGATAGGACCCTGTATTAAAATGGCATCATCCACATGCAGTGTTATCCAAATTAATTACATTGATTGCCAGCTCTCATCCAGACCTGTTTCGGCCTACTGGAATATCCTCTGGGGTATTCCATAGGGGTATGCTGCAAAATACCTATTAATAAAGATTTGGCTTTACTTTACAAGCTTGATTCACATCCGTGATACATTAAATATTGTCCAAACTCAACCAGTAGGAGCATAAAAATATTTGATCACCAGTCCCGGGAGCAGAGGCACAGCACAAAAACATGGGGCCTTCCAGCAGAAGACTTTGCTGGTGCCCCAAGTGTGCCCACAGTGTGCCCACAACCCCTGTGGTGACCCCTTCATCCTGAGAGCCCATAATCAGGGGTTCATAAAATAATTTGCCCATTTTCCCCCCAAAAAAATCCCACAACTGTTGCCCCAACACCTGCTCTGAATTAGCAGGTATACGAACTTGGTGAATATTCTTCTCTAACCTTATCTCCACTATTGGCAAATAACTGTCGAGGGTAACTCAATGACCAATGGAGAAGCGAAGGAGGTTAGTGGGGGGTGGAACCAGGCTTAAAAAAGGCATACTGCTTTTTAGCTTATTTGTCTTATTTATTATAACCACCAAAATAATAATCCTATGCAGAAGATTCTGCCTGCAGCTGCTTTGCCAGCCACCTTTTGGTACAGAGAGTTTCACAACAATCTTCTGTTCTTGTTTGGTTTCCAGGTTGTGTACAGAGGTCAGAGAGTGCCACTGGTCCGAATTAGGAACCCCTGGGGGGAGGTGGAATGGACCGGCCCCTGGAGTGACGAGTGAGTATCACCCTGGGGGGAGGTAGAATGGAACGGACTGGGGGGAGGTGGAATGGACCGGCCCCTGGAGTGATGAGTGACTATCACCCTGGCGGGAGGTGGAATGGAGCCGGCTCATGGAGTGATGAGTGAGTATTCCCCTGGGGGGAGGTAGAATGGACCGGCCCTGGAGTGACGAGTGAGTATCCCCCGGGGGGAGGTGGAATGGAGCCGGCCCATGGAGTGATGAGTGAGTATTACCCTGGGGGAGGAGGAATGGACCGGCCCTGGAGTGATGAGTGAGTATTACCCTGGGGGGAGGTGGAATGGACCGGACCCTGGAGTGATAAGTGAGTATCACCCTGGCAGGAGGTGGAATGGAGCCGGCTCATGGAGTGATGAGTGAGTATCCCCCTGGGGGGAGGTGGAATGGACCGGCCCTGGAGTGATGAGTGAGTATCCCCAGGGGGGAGGAGGAATGGACTGGACCCTGGAGTGATGAGTGAGTATCACCCTGGGGGGAGGTGGAATGTACCGGACCCTGGAGTGATGAGTGAGTATTACCCTGGGGGGAGGTGGAATGGGCCGGCCCTGGAGTGATGAGTGAGTATTACCCTGGGGGGAGGTGGAATGGACCGGACCCTGGAGTGATGAGTGAGTATTACCCTGGGGGGAAGTGGAATGGACCGGACCCTGGAGTGATGAGTGAGTATCACCCTGGCGGGAGGTGGAATGGAGCCGGCCCATGGAGTGATGAGTGAGTATTACCCTGTGGGGAGGTGGAATGGACTGCCCTGGAGTGATGAGTGAGTATCCCCCTGGGGGGAGCCGGAATGGACCGGATCCTGGAGTGATGAGTGAGTATCACCCTGGGGGGAAGTGGAATGGAGGCGGACCATGGAGTCATGAGTGAGTATCACCCTAGGGGGAAGTGGAATGGACCGGATCCTGGAGTGATGAGTTAGTATCACCCTGGGGGGAAGTGGAATTGAGTGAGTATCACCCTGGCGGAGGTGGAATGGACCGGCCCCTGGAGTGGTGAGTATCACCCTGGGGGGAGGTGGAATGGAGGCGGCCCATGGAGTGATGAGTGAGTATCACCATGGGGGGAGGTGGAATGGACCGGCCCCTGGAGTGGTGAGTGAGTATCACCCTGGGGGGAGGTGGAATGGAGTGAGTATCACCATGGGGGGAGGTGGAATGGACCGGCCCTGGAGTGATGAGTGAGTATCGCCATGGGGGGAGGTGGAATGGACTGGCCCTGGAGTGGTGAGTGAGTATCACCCTGGGGGGAGGTGGAATGGACCGGCCCTGGAGTGATGAGTGAGTATCACCCTGGGGGGAGGTGGAATTGACCGGCCCTGGAGTGATGAGTGAGTATCACCCTGGGGGGAGGTGGAATGGACCGGCCCTGAAGTGATGAGTGAGTATCACCCTGGGGAGAGGTGGAATGGACCGGCTCTGGAGTGATGAGTGAGTATCACCCTAGGGGGAGGTGGAATGGACCGGCCCTGGAGTGATGAGTGACTATCACCCTCGGGGGAGGTGGAATGGACCGGCCCTGGAGTGATGAGTGAGTATCACCCTGGGGGGAGGTGGAATGGACTGGCCCTGGAGTGATGAGTGAGTATCACCCTGGGGGGAGGTGGAATGGACTGGCCCTGGAGTGACGAGTGAGAATCACTTCCTCTGTATCCAATGATAACACCTTCAGACATGCAGCAGATCAATAATGTGATGAATAGTGATGAACATATTGTGTAGGTAATCTCTCATGAAACATGGAAGTGGTAAGTTTGGCCAGTCATTGGCCTATCAAAATTGAATGTGCATACACACAGTCAGAGTTTCTCTTTTAGGCTCCTTGCACACTGCAAATCCGTTTTGCGATTCCGTTTCCGATTTGCAATTCCGATTTTCCCTGAATGCAATCAACAGTAAAACGGAGGAAAAAATGCAGCATGCAGTAACGATTAAAAATCGGAATCGGATGTAAAAAACGATTAAAAATTGGAATCGAATTCCGATTTTTAATCGGTTTTTATATTCGATTCCGATTTTTAATCGGTTTTTATATTCGATTCCGATTTTTAATCGTCACTGCATGCTGCATTTTTTCCTCCGTTTTTCTGTTGATTGCATTCAGGGAAAATCGGAATTGCAAATCGGAATCGCAAAACGGATTTGCAGTGTGCAGGGAGCCTTATGCTGATATTTTGTGTCAAGCTGGCTGAGTAGGTCCATACTGTGCCATTAAGAATGGTGCTCTAATACAGACTTTACCAAGAGAAACCCATTGTATATGCATTTATTATCTCCTTTTATACAGCGCCCCGGAGTGGAATTCTGTCGATTCCCAAGTGAGAGCGGCTCTGGACAGACAGAAGGATGATGGAGAATTCTGGTGAGTACATTCAACCTATCCAAGCTCTGTGCATCATTTTCTATGCAGAGAAGTAGGCGCTTTAACATTTTATTATTGGATTAGCACATTTGGCTGTTGTTGGCTCCGCTCACTTTTTCTAACCTTCAGGCTGGTTTCACACTTTATATTTTCGTTAGCGATGCGGTGTGTCGCGCTCATTGCACCGCATCGCAATGCGAAAAACAGGCCTTCAGTATAAAATATACAGAATAGTATCTTTTTTATACTTTACAGAACATATGCTTGTAAAAGCAGCTTCAGTAGTCTTATGTCATTGTTGTAGTAAACCGGGTCCATTGACACATAAGTGGGACCTGTAAGGTGTCAGTGTGATAAGTGTCTTGTCTCCCTGTCTGCGCAGGATGTCCTATTCCGACTTTATCAGAGAATATTCCCGTCTAGAGATCTGTAATCTGACTCCGGACACGATGAGCGGCAATGAGCAGCACAAATGGAATACCACCCTGATCAATGGGAGATGGGTGCGAGGATCTACTGCCGGAGGCTGCCAAAATAACCCAGGTAGCAGATGGGTACCACAAGCCTGATTTACTGGGCCCACCCTATTATATTGTGGCCCAGCATCCATTGCAAATCCCATAGCAAGTGCTGCTACCATACCCCTCCCACAGTGGGCCATCATTCCCTAGTGGGCTATGCAGCCTATTCTCCAATAGTGTGGTATAAATAAAGCAAACACATGGACAGTAGCATAACAATTTATTCCCACCCCCACCACCAGCAAAACTTTGATCCCCATTCCCCCCCCCCCCCCCACCCCATCAAACACAAGCAGTGCATAATTTTTGCCCCTCCCCAAAGAACCAAAGAAGCAGCAGGCTATGCGTGCCGCGAGGAAAAAATGGGCATGGCCATGACATGATATGGGTGGAACCAACTGCATGATGCTATCATGACAATATGGACCAAAAATTTCTGAAGAATGCCATGAAGAATTAAGGCAATTCTGAAGGCAAAAAATGTCATACTCAGTACAAGCAAGACGTACCTAATAAAGTGACTAGCGAAGTACAGGCAGTCCCTGGTTAACAAACGAGATAGGGACTGTAGCTCTGTCCTTAACCTCAATCTGATCTCTTTTGTACCCCTCTGTTCCCACGTGCCTCTTTTGTCCGCTTTGTGTCACCTCAGTTCCCTGTGCCTCTTTTGCCCCCTCTGTGTCACATCTGTTCCCCCTGTGCCTCTTTTGTTCCCCACTGTCAACTCTTGTCCCCTTTGTGTCAACTATGGTCCCCCGTACTGTGTTCCATCTGGTCCCCCTGTCCTGTGTGTCACCTCTTTCCCCCTGCTCTGCCCCCGGCCCCTTCTGCCACAACAGGGTAGTTTCTAGGCTAAATTGTACCCACAGTGAGGGTGCAAAAGTTATGCCATCCAGTATATAGGTGCCCCCAGTATAGCTAGGTGCCCCTAGTATAGCTAGCCTGGTATAGGCGCCTCCAGTATACAGTGGCTTGCAAAAGTATTCGGCCCCCTTAAAGTTTTCCACATTTTGTCACATTACTGCCACAAACATGAATCAATTTTATTGGAATTCCACATGAAAGACCAATACAAAGTGGTGTACACGTGAGAAGTGGAACGAAAATCATAAATGATTCCAAAAATATTTTACAAATCAATAACTGCAAAGTGGTGTGTGCATAATTATTCGGCCCCCTTTGATCTGAGTGCAGTCCGATGCCCATAGACATTGCCTGATGAGTGCTAATGACTAAATAGAGTGCACCTGTGTGTAATCTAATGTCAGTACAAATACAGCTGCTCTGTGACGACCTCAGAGATTGTCTAAGATAATATTGCGAGCAACAACACCATGAAGCCCAAAGAACACACCAGACAGGTTAGGGATAAAGTTATTGAAAAATGTAAAGCAGGCTTAGGCTACAAAAAGATTTCCAAAGCCTTAAACATCCCACGGAGCACTGTTCAAACGATCATCCAGAAATGGAAGGAGTATGGCACAATTGTAAACCTACCAAGACAAGGCCGTCCACCTAAACTCACAGGCCGAACAAGGAGAGCGCTGATCAGAAATGCAGTCAAGAGGCCCATAGTGACTCTGGACGAGCTGCATAGATCTACAGCTCAGGTGGGAGACTCTGTCCATAGGACAACTATTAGTCATGCACTGTACAAAGTTGGCCTTTATGGAAGAGTGGCAAGAAGAAAGTCATTGTTGACAGAAAAGCAGAAGAAGTCCTGATTGCAGTTTGCCACAAGCCATGTGGGGGACATAGTAAACATGTGGAAGAAGGTGCTCTGGTCAGATGAGACCAAAACTGAACTTTTTCACCAAAATGCAAAATGCTATGTGTGGCAGAAAACTAACACTGCACATCACTCTGAACACATCATCCCCACTGTCAAATATGGTGGTGGCAGTGTCATGTTCTAGGGGTGCTTCTCTTCAGCAGGGACAGGGAAGCTGGTCAGAGTTGATGGGAAGATGGATGGAGCCAAATACAGGGCAAACTTGGAAGAAAACCTCTTGGAGTCTGCAAAAGAATTGAGACTGGGGTGGAGGTTCACCTTCCAGCAGGACAATGACCCTAAACATAAAGCCAGGGCAACAATGCAATGGTTTAAAACAAAACATATCCATGTGTTAGAATGACCCAGTCAAAGTCCAGATCTAAATACAATCAAAAATCGGTGGCAAGATCTGAAAACTGCTGTTCACAAATGCTGTCCATCTAATCTAATCTAATCAGACTGAGCTGGAGCTTTTTTGCAAAGAAGAATGGGCAAGGATTTCAGTCTCTAGATGTGCAAAGCTGGTAGAGACATACCCTAAAAGACTGGCAGCTGTAATTGCAGCAAAAGGTGGTTCTACAAAGTATTGACTCAGAGGGGCTAAATAATTACGCACACCCCACTTTGCAGTTATTTATTTGTAAAAAATGTTTGGAATCATGTACGATTTTCGTTCCAATTCTCACGTGTACACCAATTTGTATTGGTCTTTCACGTGGAATTCCAATAAAATTGATTCTTGTTTGTGGCAGTAATGTGACAAAATGTGGAAAACTTCAAGAGGGCCGAATACTTTAGCAAGCCACTGTAGCTAGATATGTATAGACGCCCCCAGTATAGGTAACCAGGAATAGGTGCCCTCAGTATAGATAGCCAGAAATAGGTGCCCTCAGTATAGCTAGCCAGGTGTAGGTGCCCCGGTATAGCTAGACAGGTATAGGTTCCCCAGTATAGGTAGCCAAGTATAGGTGCCCTAACTTACATGTCCTGATCCAGCGCTGATTATGACTGCTTGCCTACCACGGGATTTGCGTCCTATCACCATGGTTACTTCCGGCCGGCACCTCTGACGTCATGAGAGGCGCCATTGGAGGTAACCATGGTGACAGGACGTGAAGCCGGTGTCAGCAGACAACAGCGAGATTTGGCGCTGGATCTGGGCATGTAAGTTACGATAGTGGAAGCCGCACCACAGAGCACAGGGCAGGCCTCCAGCAGGACAGCGATGCCCATCTCTAAAATATGGCCCAAAGCAGGAACATGCCTCACTTGTATGCTGGCAGCGCCCCTGCAGGATTCTACCCCTTCTACAAGATAACAAAACAATAATGGTCATCTGATCAATTACTGCAGTGACTTGTACACTTCTCCAGCTAAGATGGCAGAGATGAATTTACTCAGTGTAGACTGTCTAGAGCAGCAGAGAGTGTCAGTGCTATATACAGTCTATGTCTATGCATCGAGATTCTAGTACTGGTGGCTTATTACGGTGTCCCTTATTATGCTGGCTCACAAAAAGTGGCCTGTGCATAAAATACCTCCTGATAACAGTGTCCTTTCTGTCACTTAAAGCAACATTCTGGACAAACCCCCAGTTCTACATAAAGCTGGAGGAGCCAGATCACGATCATGATGGACGCTCCCATGATCCCTCCTGCACCATCGTGGTGGGTCTCATGCAGAAGAACCGCAGGAAACAGAAGAGGCTGGGGGAGGATTTGCTGACTATCGGTTTCTCGTTGTACAAGGTTGGTGGTCAGTTCACTTTACAGGTACCCAGAATTCATAGTACACAACCACTGAAAGCAAACCTGAAGTGGAAAAAATTTGTGTGTAGTACGAATAGTGAAAAGAACATTAGTAGCAAAAAAAAAGTCTCGTATTTTTTATTTTCAGTTTTATTGATTTTTTTTTATCATTGCCAGGGCTAGATTTACCATAAGGCATTGTAGGCACGTGCCTACAGGCGCCTGATGATAGAAAGGCGGCTCACACCCCTCCCCTCCTGCCTCCCTCCTGCCATACCTATGCAGAGACCCGAGCGGAGTGTAAATGAGAGGTTAGTCACCCTGCTCACGGCATTTCACTGATGAGAATTCCCTTCAGCTGGGGATATCTCTTGCTACCTAATACTTGGGGGCACCTCTATCTACTTAGTATTAGGTATCCAGAGGTACCCTCAGCATTAACCACTTCACCACTGAGGGGTTTTACCCCTTGAACACCAAAGCAATTTTCACCTTTCAGCGCTCCTTCCATTCATTCGTCTATAACTTTATTATTACTTATCGCAATGGAATGAACTATATCTTGTTTTTTTCGCCACCAATTAGGCTTTCTTTAGGTGGGACATTATGCCAAGAATTATTTTATTCTAAATGTGTTTTAATGGGAAAATAGGAAAAATGTGGGAAAAAATTATTATTTTTCAGTTTTCGGCCATTATAGTTTTTAAATAATGCATACTACTGTGATTAAAACCCATGAAATTTATTTGCCCATTTGTCCCGGTTATAAAACCATTTAAATTATGTCCCTATCACAATGTTTGCCGCCAATATTTTATTTGGAAATAAAGGTGCATTTTTTTCAGTTTTGCATCCATCCCTAATTACAAGCCCGTAGTTTATAAAGTAACAGTGTTATTACAAAAAAAATAAAAAAATTGGGGAGTGTGGGAGGTAATAAGTTAATTTATTGTGTAAAACTTATGTGTTTGTATATGTAAAATGCTTTAGGGTGTAGTTTTACTATTTGACCACAAGATGGCCACAGTGTGTTTGTTTACATGCGACCTGTAAGCGTCCGGAAGGACACTTACAGGAAGCAGTACGAGGCTGGGAAGATCACAATGATCGCGCTGTTTCTAATAGAAGCGCGCATCATTGCGGGGGCTTAGATCAACGAACGGGAATAGAGTTTCCCGTTCATTGATCTCCGGGCGAGCGGGCGGCAGCGCGCACGAGCGGCGGGAGCACAAGCGGCGGGAGCGCGGACACCGGCGGTAGCGCGGAAGGTACGGATTTCTCCGTCCCTGGTTTTTTAGGGGGAAAAAAGGGACGGAGAAATTCGTACCGCGGGGGGTAAAGTGGTTAAGGCACACCTGTAGCTATCTATGACCGGCAAGGGAAGTAAAGCAGAAGTGACAGCTGGGCCAGCCATCACACTTGCGGTGCAGTTTGGCGGGGGGTTGTAGGTTCATGGAGGGTGAAGTCTAGGATGCCGGGATATCTGTGCCTATAGGCTTCACTGATGTAAATCTGAGCCTGATCATTGCATCATTTTGTCACATTTTCAGTTTTAAAAGCACACTTCTTTGTCTTTTAAGCAATAAAACAAAGCAGAAATAATGACCCTTTGAACTTTCCTGTACTGGAAAACAATATGAGACTCTTTTCTTTGCTTTTAATGTTCTATTTCTTAGCTGGACTACACATACAATTCATTATGTCATAAATGTATTGTCTGTATGGCTGATATTGTAGTAAAACCCCTCCCACAGTGTGATGTCATGACCGTCTGTGAACTTGAGCAAACACTGACTAAATAATCTACAAATTAATATTGTAAAAAAATAAGCAATTTTATTCATTGTTATTTCCACTACAGTTCCTCTCTAATGCCTGGTACACACAATGCAACTTCCCTTCAGATAGACGGGTTGAATCGATTATTTCCGACAGGTCCAATCTAATTTCAGAAATCAGATCAGAAATCAATTTGAACTGTCTATCTGATGGGAAATTGCATGGTGTGTTCCAGGCATAAGTCAGTTTAAGAAGAAATAAATTATGAGCAAAGCACGTTTTTTTACGGTAATAGATGTGGCAGCTCACATAATCCTTACATTATGTACTTGAGGAATACAAATTCTATTCTTTTTTTTTTTTCTTTCTGCAGATTCCACAAGAGGTATGCTGGATAATACTCTATGCCAGGGACGCTGCCAGACCCAGTATTTGTGTGCCATAGCGATGTGTTGGTGATGGTGGCTGGTGCTATAATTCTTTCATTTCTGCTTAGTCTGATATCCTCATTACATGGCAGCCTGTGACTTCTACCACCCAAATCAATGGTTTGTGTTCATTTCAGGTGAGGCAAACAGATCTGCTCTTATTACCCCGGGGTAGAGATGGCTCGAACCTCCAATTTTGGGTTCGCGGACCGCAAACGCAAACTTCCGCAAAAGTTTGTGAAACCGGCGAACTTGGCAAACCGCAATAGACTTCAATGGGCAGGCGAACTTGAAAAACTACAAACACTGTTTCTGGCCACAAAAGTGATGGAAAAGATGTTTCAAGGGGTCTAACACCTGGAGGGGGGCATGGCAGAGTGGGATGCACGCCAAATGTCCCCGGGAAAATTACGGATTTGATGCAGAGCGGGGTTATAATCCCTAAAGGGAAGAAATCACATTACATTCCTAAATTGGAGGCATAAGGTGCCTGAAAACATCTTGCGTGTGTATACATGGATCAGCAGGTAGTGTAATTAGTGTACTGCTTCACACTGACAGACCAAACTCACTGTGTAACGCACCGCAAACAGCTGTTTGTGTAGTGACGGCCGTGCTGGACTGGTGCGTATGATGGCTAGAGTGCAGGCGATGGTGGTTCAAGCCCATATGGTCAGGCTGAGGTAGCTCAATGACTGAACAACAGTGACTGTCCAGCTGATCGAATTTGGTCTGTCCACAATGAAGCAACAACCTTATTATCATGGGTGGGGCCCTCAACACACTCATATAGCCGGTCATTGCTTCATTGTGATACGCAAGCCCCTTCACCGCAGCACGGTAACGATCACGTAGGGGAATTGACACATGTACATGCCCTTTGTTTGTTGTTGCAGCCGCAGTGCAGCCAGAAAAATTAGGCAAGCATGTACACGCACCAGAAAAATTTGTCTTCTTTTTGTTAAAAATTCAGGAATCCACCTGGTATGCACTGACTGCTGGTATAATACAATGAGGCCCTGCTGACTGCTGTATAATGATGAGACAAATACACTTGAAATCCTGTAACGAGAATCTGTTATGGAGGGCAAGTCTGCCATCCAAGTAAATGAAAGGTGTGCACTGACTGGTATAATACAATGTGCAGTCACAGAGATGCAGTGACTGCTGGTATAATACAATGTGCAGTCACATAGATGCAGTGAAAGGTATTGACTGCTGGTATAATACAATGTGCAGTCACACCGATAAAGTTAAAGGTATACACTGACTGCTGGTATAATACAATGTGCAGTCACACAGATGCTGTGAAAGGTATACACTGACTGCTGGTATAATACAATGTGCAGTCACACAGATGCAGTGAAAGGTACTGACTGCTGGTATATTCAGTGTGCAGTCACACAGATGCAGTGAAAGGTATACACTGACTGTGCTGGGCCTGGCACAGTATAGCAATTAGCAAGGGCCAGCTGCGACAGACAGGGCTGTATATGCAGTGTCAGTGGCACACACAAAGAAAAAAATCATCAGAAGAACATTAGCTTTCAAAAGAGCTTTTTTGTTGTTGTGCTTTTCAGGCACGAATATCAGCAAGGAGCAAGCTAACAAGACCTAACTAACGCTTTCCCTATCTCTGCAGCAACCTCTCCCTTCTCTCACTAAAGCAGGCAGCAGACAGAGTGAGAAAATGGCCGACGCTGCTGCCGTTTATAAGGGGGGCAGGGGTCCAGGAGGAAGTGCAGCCTGATTGGCTGCCATGTGTTTGCTGACTGTGATGTAGAGGGGCAAAGTTTAGCTTAGCCCAATTATGTGTTATAAGGGGGCGGGTCGAACTCGAGAACGCGAACCCCCATTGTTCATGCGAACAAGTTAGCCGGCGAACTGTTCGGGCCATTTCTACTCGGGTGGTAAATAGGCTGAATTCAGATAACCGAATTTGGTGAAGGGTGTAACTATATTATAGGTGAAGAAGTCATAGTATCTGCTGGCCATGGCTCGATTTGAGGCAAAGCAACAGAGGCCACGGCCTAAGGCACCAGGAAGCAAGGGGCGGGCAGGGGGCTTGCACAGTCAGGCAGGGAAACTGGCAAACATGTAAAGCACACCAGTCACAGACCCAGTTCACAGCAGTGAAGCACAGCACAGGATGGGGGGAGAACAGCACAATATGGGGGAGAACAGAACAGGATGGGGAGAATAACACAGGATGGGGGGGGGGGGGGGGAGAACAGCACAGGATGGGGGGGGGAGAACAGCACAGGATGGGGGGAGAACAGCACAGGACAGGGGGAGGATGGGGGGGGGAGAACAGGACAGGGGGGGAAACAGCACAGGATGGGGGGAGAACAGCACAGGATGCGGGGGGGGGGGGGACAGCACAGGATGGGGGTAGAACAGCACAGGATGGGGGTGGCAGCACAGGATGGGGGGGAGAACAGCATAGGACAGGGGGAGAACAGCACAGGATGAAGGAAGCACAGGGGGAACACAGGACAGGGAGGTGGGTGATGGAGTTGGTGACAATGGGCCTCGGGCAGTAAATTGTACAAATCAGCCCTGCCACTTGCTATGGAAGATATAATGGTGGGCACACATTATATTACTTCAAATGGATCTATTTATGTGATATGCTGCATTTTTGTTTTGTATTGATGGAGAGGGGGGGCTTCATCCAACATTTTGCTGGGCAGGCCTACATAGACCGCTGTTAAGTTCATGTAAATTTGGCTCCACCCATGACCACATTGGTGCATGGCCACACCCATCTTTCAGCTGGAGTGCCCAAAAGTGCCCTGGATCTCTTAGGATCATAGGATCGCCCCTGGCCCAATCAATGGCCAATTTTATCACCTCCATGTAGTATGAGGATCAACCGATCTTGAAAATTATGAACAGATTGTGTAGGTAATTTCTCCTATTACATGTAAGTGGTACTGTATAACAATCATTGCCCAATCAAATGGGACATGTGTACACACCCTAAAGCCTGGTACACACTTTCAACTATGATTGGCCAATCAGTGACCAATTTTACCACCACTTTATAGTATAGAGGGCCAACAGATATTGAATACTATGAGCAGAATGCGTAGGTAAACCCCTCATACTACATGGAGGTGGTAAGATTGGTCAGTGATTGGCCAATCACAATTGAAGGCGTGTACCAGGCTTTAAGACGCTTGGGATTAGGACATGTTCAGCAGGGAGTGCATTTGATTGGACCAAGTCCATGTTGCTTACAATGTGCACTAAATTTGCATGCAAGCCAAAATGATTACCGAATAATTGGCTAGCTTTATTATTCTTTCATTGATTGCAATCTCCTTCCTCTTGATTTTGTCCTTGGTTTTATTTTGTTTTGTTTTTTTTAGTTTCACAACCAAACGGACGTTCATCTCGGCAGGGACTTCTTCCAGAGGAATACTGCTGTGGCTCGCTCCGACACTTACATCAACCTGAGGGAGGTCTCCAAGCGCATGAAGCTGCCAGTCGGGGATTATATCGTTGTCCCGTCCACTTTTGAACCTTATAAAAACGGAGACTTCTGTTTGCGTGTATTCTCTGAGAAAGCCGCCAAATCTCTGTAAGTATGTAGAATCTCTGTAAGCCAGTAGAATGGAGAATTCTCTTCAAGATTGGACTGCTGACATTCAAATCCCTGCACAATCTGGGCCCTGGATACATGAAAGACTTGCTGAAGCTCTACCACACCTCTCACAACCTCAGATCAGCAAGTTCTATAAACTTGGTCACTCCCAGAGTGCACCTCAAAAAATCTGGAGACCGAGCCTTCTGTCATGCTGCCCCTACTCTTTGGAATTCCCTGCCACACCCAGTAAAGACAGCACTATCCCTGGAGCTATTCAAATCCAGACTGAAAAGCCACCTGTTTAGCCTGGCATATCCGGACTTCAAAATTCTTCCTCTGTACCACGATGGTCTGAGCCATGCTTATGCGCTTTGAGTCCTACGGGAGAAAAGCGCTTTACAAATGTTATTTGTTGTTGTTGTTGTTGTTGTATTTGTCATAGGATTCCAGGGCACTTATTCAAGTAACTTTTTTTTCTGAATTTTCCCACAGGAGAGTGTTTCATACTCTATAAAATGCAATTTAAGTCACCAGGAAGCAAGAAAACACTCATAATAAGTTTGGCGTTACTTCTTTTACCTAAATTTCAGTACTTTCTCAAGTGTTAAATGCTGAAAAGTTATTTTGTACATAAAAGTTTTCCCGAGAGAAAATTCAGGAGAAACGTAATTGAATTGGGTCCAGGTTTATCAACAACAACCACATCAAAACATTTGTAAAGTGCCTTCTTTTGTAAAGTGCATAAGTTTGTTTCAGATCAGTGCATAGTGTTTTGTACAGGGGTGGGGGGCGGGGGTTTTAATTTAAACGTGTAAAGGGTTGGAGCTGTCTTGATTACGTTTGGCAAGGTATTCCATGGGGCAGGGGCAGCATGACAGAAAGCAGCTCTGGCTCCAAAGGTTTTTAGTTGAACTCTGAGGGTGGTCAAGATATAGTTTTGGGTAGCCAATGTATTGAGCAAAGGATTGGTGTTATGTGGCAATTCCATTATTTGGAAGGCCTGCATAGATGGCATTACAATAGTCCAGCCATGATGTGATTATAAGGTATGAACCGGGGTTGGAAGATCCTCTGAAGGAATGAGGTGCTTCAGTTTTGCAATATTCCAAAGGTGAAAGGAATGTCGTGAAAGAGGACTAGTACTAATCTGAGCTAGATGTCTGAACATTATTTAATGAGTAGGCTGTATGACCATGAGAAACCGATGTAAGATACCCCCCCCCCCCCCCCACCACCACCACCATCACCATGTACATCATTTTCAGGTAGACAGAGTTGCAAGGAGCCCTCCAGTATCGGTAGCTTGAGGTACTTCCAGTATAGGTGGCCAGAGATGACTCTCAGTATATGCAGCCAAAAGTAGCTCCCCCTCCATTTATGTAGCCCCCTCAGTATAGGTAGCCACAGGGGTTGCCATATAGGTAACCAGAAGTAGTCCCCCTCAAGCAAAGGTGCACCCACAGTATAAGTAGTAAGAAGGTCCCCCCAGTGTAGGTAGCCAGATGTAGCCCACTACCCCCATGCAGAGCAGCAATGGAGACATTTTCTGCCTCTACTCTATACCTTGGAGGTCCACTGCGGACCTCTATATTGCTGCAGGCCATGCATACTTGCCACCGGCCATATAGCAGATGCTATAGTGATCCCTATGCAACCGGCTACTATTCAGCTGCAGGATATTGCAGCCTGAAGACACTCAATTTTATCTCCCATGGAAAAGGGGCCTAACTGATCTGCCGAGAGGCTCACAATCCAACATCTCAAACACAGTCTAGAAGCAATTTTGGAGGGAAACCAATGTAGGTAATCAACCAGGGTATGGGTTGGTAAGTTCAGTCTGACATGGTACCTGATCTGTGATGCAAAATACAACAATTTCTGGGTGTATGTGAGAAGTGCTGTGGACTTTCCTTCCTACCTCCTTATGTGGCCTGCAAGTTGCTTGTCCTCCATCCTTGGTTTAACCACGTTGAGCTCAGCTGCTTTGTTTTTTGTTTTCCCAGGGAAGTTGGTGATGTAATAAAAGCAAAGCCATATGAGGTAAGAAAAAACAAAGTTCAAACTTGCAAGACTGAGGACTGTCAGTCCTAAATAATAGTATAGGGAAAGCAACTTTGCATAGTGTAAATCAGTTTAATAGAGCGCCCATGGCCCCTTTTAAAATCCACGTACATTAAAAACTCTTGCATCAAACCATATCATAGTTACACATCCAGGTATGGCTCCGGTTGCCTCCTGCGCGTCCCCGGCCGGTATCCTGTGTACAGCGTGCGTGCGTCTCCTATGCTCCGCCCCGGCCGGGGCCGCGCAGGAGGTGACCGGAGCCATACCTGGATGTGTAACTATGATATGCTTTGATGCAAGAGTTTTTAATGTACGTGGATTTTAAAGGGGAACTTCGGCCTAAACAAACATACTGTCATCAAGTTACATTAGTTATGTTGATTAGAATAGATAGGTAATATAATCTCTTACCCATCCTGTTTTAAAAGAACAGGCAAATGTTTGTGATTCATGGGGGCTGCCATCTTTGTCATGGGGGCAGCCATCTTTTTGGTTGAAAGGAGGTGACAAGGATCAGGAGACACAGTTCCAACTGTCCTGTGTCCTGATTACCCCTCCCAGCTGCACACGCTAGGCTTCAAATGTCAAATTCAAAATGTAAATAAAAAAAAAAAAATTGCACCAAAACAGCAGAAAGAGAACAACAAAATCAGAAATCCCATCATGCTTTGCACAGCATCAGGGGAAAAAAGCCCGGGAAGTTTTCTTCTGTGCAGCTAAAAATGAGGTTTGTATAAGAGAAACAAAGTTCTGATGCTGTGAAACTGTTAAAGGAACACAAAGCCTTTTCAGTGCTGCTGTGCTGAGTTGATTTTTAGTCCGGAGGTTCACTTTAAAAGGGGCCATGGGCGCTCTATTAAACTGATTTACACTATGCAAAGTTGCTTTCCCTATACTTTTTAGAAGCTGTCTCATGGGACTTGATACGCTATATACCAAAGCAGTGATCTGGTGAGCGGGGTAAAACGGGGGAGAGTGTGTATTCCTCCTGTTCTATTGGTGTTAGCCTTGATCACTTCAGCTACCTTTTTGAGCACAAGGGTGTTGTGATAAGGCGTTACTTGCTATGAGGGCTCCCCTCTCTGCCTCTGCTTATCTTTAAAGGGATACTGTAGGGGGGTCGGGGGAAAATGAGCTGAACTTCCCCGGGGCTTCTAAATGGTCCCCCGCAGACATCCTGTGTTGGCGCAGCCACTCCCCAATGCTCCGGCCCCGCCTCCGGTTCACTTCTGAAATTTCTGACTTTAAAGTCAGAAAACCACTGCGCCTGCGTTGCCGTGTCCTCGGTCCCGCTGAGGTCATCAAGAGCGCACAGCGCAGGCCCAGTATGGTCTGTGTCTGCGCAGTACACTCCTGGTGACATCAGCGGGAGCGAGGACACGGCAACGCAGGCGCAATGGTTTTCTGACTTTAAAGTCAGAAATTCCAGAAGTGAACCGGAGGCGGGGCCGGAGCATTGGGGAGTGGCTGCGCCAACACAGGATGTCTGCGGGGGACCATTAGAAGCCCCGGGGAAGTTCAGCTCATTTTCCCCCGACCCCCCTACAGTATTCCTTTAAGGTCTGTGGAGGATACAAGCGGACTCTGATGGCGCTGCTATTTTGACTGGAACATTTTGGGAACTATATTTCTCTTTTATAGTGTGCCGCCTGGAGTAGTGGTGATAATAAGACACTGAGCGCAGTTTCACTTGATAAGTACTGTATGTCCTAAATAATGACTTTAATGACATCATGCTTGTATGATTCCAAAATAATTGTGGTTATTGGAGAATCTTAGTCAATAGAAATGCTCAAAATTGGCAAAATTCAGGATCAAATTCCGTTATGGGTTTGCAAACTGAATTCCAGTTTTGTTTGTAGTATTGAAGTCTAAGGTGCCCTACGAGCGTGAAGGACTACATTTACTGATAATTTGTCAGTTTAGTTGACTTCGATTAAGTAATGCGTTTTGTTGCCTCCGCAGCCTGAAATCCATGACACGGACATGCCAACCGACTTCAGGAACATTTTCCACAAACTAGCAGGAGATGTAAGAAAACTTTGTTCATTTTGTACCGATGTCGTGAGAGGTGGGGATGGTGATGTTGACCATGGGGAGCCAGAAGCTGCAAACCCTCTTAAAACCCATACACATAGGGGGATCTTCTGGAGATCTCTATAGCCAAAGGGATCATGTACCGATTCATGCCGAGCATCAGAGCATTGACAATGCTGTACAGACGAGTTATTAGCCTCCTGGCTAGGAAGAGGTCTGTTGCTATGAGGGGGGCGGGAGAGGGACAACGAGCAGCGAGCGACGGGCGGGAGGGTAGAATAATGCGTTTGTGTGGTGATCTTTAGAAGGCGTCGTGCGGCTGCGATACACAGGCTGCTCTGACTCCTAATTTTCACCCTTGGCGGTTGTTATCGTCTGCCATGGCCGAGTTCAAACCAGCATGTGTATGTAGCTATAGATGAATATATTTTGGATTTTGTAAAGCCGCAATCTAGCAATGATTATATGGGCTCTGCCTGATTAACCACTGTCGGATCAGCTTAATTGAAATCTACGCCCTGTTTGGGACCTGTTATCCCTGCCAGGGTGTAGATTTCAATTAGCGCACTGCACTGACCCGCTGCTACCACCAATGGTGCCCCTCTTCCACCACTGCAGCCCACTTGCCCTGCCATCGCTATGACAGCAGAGGTCTGTGAGATGGTCAGGAGCAGATTTAATTCGCTCCTGACTCTGTGATCACTGTGAGCCAATCAATTTCTTGTCCCCTTTGTTTACTAGTAGTCAAGTAAGCCTGTTTTTGTGTCTTTTTTTTGCTTATAACTTATTATATGTTCTTCTAGAGTGGGGAAGTCAATGCTAAAGATCTTCAGAGGATTCTCAATACAGTTCTATCAAGGCGTGAGTTTATTTTTTTATAAGTAGTACTGATGTGGAGGATGTTGCCCATCATAAGTTTATAGCTTAAAGCATAAAAATGGACGGAAAACAGATAACTCATCTTGTGTGTGTAACAACAAAGGGTATCAAAAAACTAAACAGGCCCTCCTGCTTTGGATGTCTGGATACAGCGATCTGGCCACCGACAGATACAACTGGCAGTTACACATAAGAGTGATGTCATCTGTTGTCTATGTAAAGAAGCTAGGAGGTGAACAGAAGGCAGGGCATCTCATGGGCAGACGGCAGAGAAGGGGATTATTATGCTGGTCAGGGAGGGGTTTATAAAATCACAGCACAAGCTGTACCACCATCACCCAATCCCAACCCCATGCCACCAAAAGCTCCACTAACTTCTCTACCTCTTCACAGGAGACCTTGTTGTTTACAACTGTCAGTATTAACTGCAAAGGCACAAGTATACAATAGCCAGATGTCAGTACTCAAACAACTCAGATAGGGAGCCCAAATCCCTTTTTATGCCTTGAGGGCAACTACTTTTTGGTGTTATCTGACCTCCAGTCATTATTATTATTAAACATTATTTACGCAGCATGTTACGCATCGCTGTACAATAGATAGGGGAGACATGGCAAGAAACCGCTACACAGGTGCATTACAGCATTAAGCAATGATACAAAAAATAGTGAAACAACATTAAACAATGTTTCCCAGATTGCAAGGTAGGGACACGTTAGGTGGGGTGGCTGTTCAATGGGAAGAATTAGAGCAATGAAGATGGCTGGTAGGCTATGGCAAACAGATGGGTCTTTAAGGCCTGCTTGAATGAGTTGAGGGTGAGGGCGAACCTGATGGTTGGAGGGAGTTCCATTGAGTAGGGGCAGGTCTGGAGAAGTCTTGGAGCCTCACGAGTGAGCAAGTGATACAAGGGGAAGTCATCCATAGAGTGTTGGAGGAGCAGAGAGCAGGTTGGAGAGTATCTCTGGCCCAGATAGGAGATGTATGAAGGGGAGGTGTGGTGGATGGATTTTGTATGCCAGGTTCACAAACATGACTAAATTAAAGGCGACCCTCTCTAGGAACTGTGTGTCAAAATGATTTCAATGAAAGTGGAGCTGAGCTTCACTCAGGGACAGTAAAGGCATCCGTTAAAAAGGAGCTGTCAGCCACACTATCTCAGAAAAAAACAACACATATATAAGTAAATAAATACTTGCTCTACTTACATAACATATGTATTGCACTGTCCATGTTTTGATTTTAGTGATTTTTCTACAGTAAAAAATAAAACCCTTCTTAGCATTTCCCATTTTAACTGTGGCTATTTTGAAGTCAATCTTGATGTCATTTCCTCTCTTACTCTCCTCTGCCTAATTGTGTATGCATTGCCCACCCTTCACTATAGAAAGTGTATTGTCTCAGCATGAGAAATATTGGCCAATCAGAGATGAACAGAGGTGTAGGAGGGGAAAACAAGAAGGAAAGAGGCTTCAGTCAATCAGGCTGCATTAGTTAAGTCTGAGGGGAAAGAAGAGAAGCAAAAAAGGACAACCCAGCATGCCCTGCAACTTCCTTTGTGCGGCAGATGTACCAAATAAAAGCCAGGGAAACTGGGGAATGATCATTTATCAACAAGAAAAGTAATAGTGATTTTAAAGTGAACCCAATGTGAGAGTGATAATGGAGGCTGCCATATTTATTTCCTTTTAAACAATACTAGTTGCCTGGCAGTCCTGCTGATCTATATGGCTGCAGTAGTGAACTGAATTACACCAGAAAAAAAGCATGCAGCTAATCTTGTCAGTTCTGACAATATTATCAGAAACCCCCGACCTGCTGCATGCTTGTTCTGGGTCTATGGTTGAAAGTATTAGAGGCAGAGGACCAGCAGGACAGCCAGGCAACTGGTATTGCTTAAAAGGAAATAAATATGGCAGCCTCCATATTATTCACACTTCGGGTTCCCTTTAACTTTTGGATTGCCTGGTTAACATCCTTATTACTTGTTTACCAGATAAAAATAAAAAACTGTTGTTTTTTTTTATTTTATGCCTGTGCCTGACAGTTACACTTTAAGTTAAAGAGCCTGTAGGAACAGTCAGTGGGTAAAATGTGACTTTTACAAGGAAGGATATTTCCACATTATTTCAGCAATAGCAAGCTGTGCTCTCTCTGTTCAATCTCAGAGCACAAAAGCCTGAAAAGTCCCTATTTACATGAAGTGGGAGTTCCAGAACTTCCAGGCCAGAGTCCATCATCATTGGGGGATTACAGGATATGATCACTAGGGGGAATATGATTGTATAACATTACTGAAAACAAGGGACACCCGTGCTTATAGGAGGTAATCGTGCTGTACACAAGCTTTAATCAATTTATGTGTAAATAAATATGTAATGAATGAGTACAAAGACACAACACCTAATTTGTTTTATTTATCCTGTATTTATGACTTTTAGGAACAGACTTGAAATCTGATGGGTTTTCTATGGAGACCTGCAGAGAAATGCTGTCCCTGATGGATGTATCCTTTAAAGAGGCCCTGTAGTGACATATAGTAGAATGCTGCTATCCCGAGCAGCTGTATCTGTAGCTGCATCAGGCGGTCTCGCCGCAGCTTTTTTTTAAGTGGACCTGAACTCTTAGGCCACATACACACATCAGACTATAGTCTTTGGAAAATGAAAGATCACAGACCAATCTTACCACCCTTCATGTAGTATGAGAGCCATACCTACACAGTCTATTCTATGGAGCTGAACTCCACATCAGAAAAAAATCTTTGCAAGATGCTGCACACACAGATGCTGTACAGACACAAAAGATCAGTATCTGCAAAAGATCTGTTCCTGCCAAAGATCTGTTCCTGCAAATTGCAATGATAGTCTATGAGATCTGCAGATCATTATACACACATGATTTAACTGACATTCATCTGCAGATCAGATCCACCAGGATGGATTTTCAGATCTGCGGATGATTGCTTGATCTGCAGATGAATGTCAGTTAAATCATGTGTGTATGATGATCTGCAGATCTCATAGACTATCATTGCTTTTTGCAGGAACAGATCTTTTGCAGGAACAGATCTTTTGCAGATAATGATCTTTTGAATGTCTACAGCATCTTTGTGTGAAGCATCTTGCAAAGATTTCTATCTAATGTGGAGTTCAGCTCCATAGAATAGACTGTGTAGAGTATGGCTCTCATACTACATGAAGGGTGGTAAGATTGGTCTGTGATCTTTCATTTTCCAAAGACTATAGTCTGATGTGTGTATGCACCTTTAAACAGGACAGAAGGGAAACAGAGAGAAATGCACCCTGTATGTATTTAGAGAGAAGAGCCTGTCTAATTCCCCATACTCTGTGACTAATCACTAGTGTAATTTGATCTCTCAGCAGTTTCAGCTGACTGCCACGGCAGAGCAGCTAATTTGTAAACAAAGGATGTAAACAATATGTCTGCTTCCATGAAAGTAGACATGAGTCAGATTTATTGCAGGATTTGTATCAGCTGTAACAAAGAAACATTTTTTTTCTTTAAAGGTTATTTTGCTGTTGCTTATCTTTGAAAGCAGAAAGGAAGTTCTGAGTTCAGGTCCCCTTTAAAGATTCTTCCAGCGTCTGAGCAGCACAGAAAAAAGGAATGACAGCTAAAGGGGTCTTGCATTTATAGTTAATGGTCCTACGGGTGGGCGGGAGCAGACACGCCCACACATGTGCTGGCATAGAAAGTTGAATGTAGTAAATTATTCAGGATAATTAAAGTAAAAGTGGGTATCCTGGTTTCAGCATCAAAAACAACTATTTTCTTTATATATTGCTGTATATTGGTATGCAGCCCCGCCCTCCCCAGTGATGTTTAGCCTAGGCAGTTTAGCTATGTGGAATTTTCCTCCCAGAGCATTTGGAGAAACCAGGTATTTTTTTATATTGGCTTTAGAACACAAAGTAAGCATTTTGCAGCAATGCAGCTGCCAGCAGTAAAGATGTCGCCACCTGTGATGCATTTCAGAATGTAAATCAGGGAGAGAAAAGATCTTACAATCAGAATCAGAATCAGAATCATGTTTATTTCGCCAAGTACAACGGGGGTTGTACCCGGAATTATTTTTGGCTCAAACAGGGTCGGAGATGGTTCAAAACACATGCATGCAATCCAACATATACAGTCAGGTACAGTAGTACAAAGTAGCATAAACCTGTATATACAGCACATAACTATAATGAAGGACGCGTGGGGAAGTCTGGAGTGCTGTGTGAGGGGAGCAGCCGGTGGCCATCTGCCGGTGGCGCTCGCTCAGCTCCGCAGCAGCTTCAGATGCCCCGCAGTGTGTCCTGGAAAGAGTGGACAGCGAGAGAGAGAGAAAGAGAAGGGATAGCCAAAGAGAGACTGAGAGAAGAAAGATAAAGAACCAGTGCAAGAGGAGAGAGAAAGAGGCAGAGTCCCCCCCAAGGCTGCAGGCTAGAAAGCACCCCAGGGTCCGACAATCAGTCCGAACAGTGTCCATCCCTGTGGAAAGTCGCCAGGTGGAAAAACGCCAGGTGGGCCACTGAACTTCAGATCTTGGTGGTGGTGCAGGCTGACCGCTGATCCTCCGGGCTGGGTGGTGGCGCAGGCCATCACGGACCACAGCAGTGGTAGACACTGGGCGGCCAAGCAGGCTGGAGGCTGCGGCTGGTGTAGACCCTCTCCGGAGCTCAGCCTGAGGAAACGGCGGTGGTCGGGCCTCCTGTGCGCATGGAGTGTCCCCCAAGCTCAGGGCTGGCGTCCTGGAGTCCCGCCAGCGGTGGAGCCCCAGCAGTCCAAAGTGGGTCCGAGGGTGATGGTGCAGAGTGGATCCAGCACGGTGGAGGCTGTCAGCGGTGATGGAGAAGGGCTCCCGCTTGCTGTGCTGCCGAAGAGCAGCTGCCCGGCACACCCAGTGGAGTGGTGGCAGGCTGGCAGCCCGCTGGGGAAAGCATCGCATCTGCAGGCTGCACGGTGTCTCAGTCAGCGGTGATGGAGTGCCGGAGCAGCAGCAGAAGGGACGATGACTCATCCAGCGCAGGCACACACAGTGTTCCAGAGGTGGGATCGGAGCGGCTGGGGCCGGCGCCGCTTGGTCTATTGTGCAGCGATCCAGGCAGCGGTGGTGAGGAGCATCCAGGCAGCGCCGGTGAGCGGGCAGCAGAGGGGCGGTCGGAGCAGCTGGGGCCAGCACCACGTGGGAAGCAGCAGTGGTGGAATCGGAGCGGCTGGGGCCGGCGCCACGTGGGTCATCAGCTGAGCTGACCTCGAGGTGGGCCGAACCCCATGGCAAGTGCCGCTCAGCCAGAGCCCGTCAAGCCCGAGTGTCTCCCATCTGCCCGATGGTGTGGCAGAGCTGGAGTGAGATTGCCTGGGCAGTCCTAGCCATCAGTCCAGGGGAAAAAAAAAAAGATGTGAGCCGGAGCCCTGTGGCCGTGGCTACCCAGCAGGCGCCATCAATGGGCAAACAATGACTACCATAAATAATCTATAAATGAATATTGAACAAAAAAAGCAATTTTATTTGTTCCGTGCCGGTCGGTGGTCTTGAGGAGGACATGGGAAGCCTTTGGCTTCCGTCTACCAAGGTAAGTATCTCAAGTTTTTATTAAATTATCTATGGGAGAAAAGCACTTTACAAAGCGTGCTTGAAAAAAGGGCGCCAGGAAAAAAGGGTGCCTAAAACTGACCACTCCCCCCGTGTTGACTTACACTAACCGCCCCCCCCGGTGGTGTTTAACCTTAACCCCCCTTCCCCGATGGTGCCTAACCCTAACAAGCCCCTGGTGGCGCCTAACCCTAACCACACTCCCCCGGTGGTGACTAACCCTAACAACCCCCCTGGTGGCTATTCCCCCCCCCCCCCCCTGTGTTGCCTAAAACTGACTGCCTCCCGGGTGGTGCCTAACCCTAACCAACCCCCTGGCAGTGCCTAAGTCTAACCATCCCCCCCCCGGTGTTGCCTAAAACTAACTGCCGCCCATGTGGTGCCTAACCCTAACCACTCCCCCTGGTGGTGCCTAACCCTAACCACTCCCTCTGTCAAAACACCCTTTTACACAAATATCTTTGATAATGTAAAATCTGTACATGCAAACGAAATAAAACTATAATGTTGCAGCTCCTAAAATGATAACATACTTCAGAAACTGTAATGTTCTAACATTGTTAACGATATTTATCGGGCGCCCTTTTTTCTGCTTTTTTCGCCGTATTAATGATAATTGCATTAGAGTCTATGCGGCGCCCTTTTCTTCCACCAGCCGCCAGCGCCCTTTTTTCCTGCTTCTCTTTACAAATGATGTTTTTTGTCGTTTGTCCTCACGCCCCATAATCAGTATAAAGTATTAAACCTTAACAGAACCTAACCAGACGGACGGAAGTGGAACGCTGGGTCTCATGGAATTCAGAACTCTGTGGTTGAAGATACAGAAATATGTGGTACATCGCTGTCACCTGTAGCACTTTCTTTTCAAAATTTGTACTCAGTGGTGATGAATAGGGATGATTAACGAGATGCAGAATATTCCGAGTTGATGCAAATTTTTATGCAAATATATGCAGCTTGAAAAGGGACCAATCATTTTAAACCTGGGTTTAAATTGATTGGTTTATTTCTGAAACTGCATATATTTGCATAAATATTTGCATAATTTCAGAACTATTTGCATCTCATTGATCATCCCTAGTGATGAAACCAAAAATTCACCTAACGTGCAAACCACCACTGGTCCAGGGAGGGAAACAAATTAAGCCCATCCAAGCCAACCCCAATCATTAATTGTCTTCTGCCCACAGGAGATCTTCCATAAGGCTGATGTGGAAAGATCGGGCACCATCGATACCCATGAGATGAGGATGGCACTGATTGATGCAGGTATTCTTTCAGCTGTGGTTGTGCTATGGAAGAAAACACACAATTCCACAGAGTGGTATGTCCGCCGCGTCGCTATCAGGGGAGTTGCTAGAATCCTTAGAGATCCGGCGCACTTCAGCCAGAAAATGGGTGTGGCCACACACTAGAATGTGGATCTGGTCATGGGTGGAGCCAAATTTGCATGAACTTAACAGTGATCTAAGTAGGCCTGCCCCTCTCCATTAATAAAAAAATGCAGCATATCACATAAATAGGTAGTGTCATTTAAACATCGTTACCTGGCTTCTGGATTTCTGCTGGACAGGCTGGCCTTCCGCCAGGTTGTCTGGCAGTTCTCCCCCATAGCATTCCCTGACCTCCTAGTGGACCCCCTCCCATGCTCCCACTGGCCTTCCATTGAGGCACCACAACTCCCAGCATGCCCCCATAGAAGAACCACAGCTCCCTGCATGCCCCCATAGAGGCACCACAGCACCCAGCATGCCCCTGACTGATGCACCACAGCTCCCAGCATGCTTGCCATTGAGGCACCACAGCTGACTCCCCAGTATAGATCCGGGGCACGTGCCACTGATATTTGGGGCTAGCAATGCCCCTGGTCGCCATAGACTACATGACTTCTGGTTGCCGCACATCGCAGCGCATGTTGCCCAACAATGCGATGTTGCTTTCACGTTAAACGCAACGTGTACAATCGCACGACAATTGCATTTGTATGGGTTGCATGGCTGATCCCATTCACTGCAATGAATGGGTCAGCCGCACTGGTACAGAATGCATGCAGTGTGAACATCAGACAGTGCAGTCTATGCACTTATGATGGCAACACTTGTAATGTGAACGAGGCCTCACCTTGTGGCAAACCAGTGTGAAAGGGGCCTGACATCAGTGTCGGACTGGGAGCAGGAAAAGCTGAGGAAATTCTCTTGCTGGCCAAGCAGTAGAAATCAGGTGTTGCTGCTCGCGGTGAAGACTTAGGGCTGGTGCACACCGAGCGGCTTTTTGGGCGTTTTCAGATCCGCTTGCGGCTGCGGATCTGCTTGGTCAATGTATCTCAATGGGGTGGTGCACACCAGAGCGGCAGGCGTTTTGCAGAAACGAAAAATGCCTGGGTGAGGCATTTTTTGGATTTCGGATGCGTTTCTGCCTCAATGTTAAGTATAGGAAAAACGCAAACCGCTCTGAAAAACGCCTGTTCAGAGCGGTTTTGCAGGCGGTTTTGTTACAGAAGCTGTTCAGTAACAGCTTTACTGTAACAATATATGAAATCTACTATACTGAAAACCGCAGCAGCAATCTGCAAAACGCTAGCAAAACGCCATAGAAAAATAAAAAAAAGTGTTTAAAAATCTGCTAGCATTTTGCGGATCTGCTAGCGGGTTTTGGTGTGCACCAGCCCTTACTGCTGGTTTCTATTTGGAGTGATCACACGGGGTTACTGCAGGTCATGGCCAGCAGGTGGATTTCCTCAGTTTTACCACCTCCCAGTCCGACACTGCCTGACATGTTTGTTTCAGTTTAACGGCTGTATTTCTGTCAGGGCTCGGTACTTATCCGTTAGCCGGGCGCATCCGGCAGGTGGTGCTAATTACTATTCCCCCTCCAGGCCGACATGGATAGTAGGGAAAGATGTAACTCTGGTGGAGTTTTGTCGCCACCTAGAGGATGCGCCCGGCTAACGGACAAGTACCCAGGGCTCATTTCCACTATCGCGAATTCGCATGCGTTTTTCGCATGCAAATTCTCATAGCAATACAAGTGAATGGGACTGTTTCCACTTGTCAGGATTCCTTTGCGTTTTTCTGTGCAGAAAAAATTTGTATGGCAGAGCCATCAGAATTCGCATACCGCATACCGCTATGCGAATCGCATACAATGTATTTAATAGGAAATTCGCATGAGGTTTGGGTATGCGAATTTGCATGCGAATTTTCATAGAAACAATGGAAGAGCACACCAGCATTGCCATGGTTAAATTCGCATGCATCATCATCCATGCGAATTCGTGTGCGATTTTTTTCCGCGGCGATTCGCACCGCACAAGTGGAAATGCAGCCTCAGTGTAAAGTGTAAACAGCAGCCATGTCAGTGTGACATAAAATCTGCTTCCTTCAGCTCCCAACACAGACAGAGCTTGTAAATAACCAGCAACCACCATATAGCCATATATCTGAAAACACAATATAGGAGAAAAGCTATCCATAACTGAACAAAATACACCAATTTCTATGTTTCCAATATTTGCACAAAGTTTATTAGGGACTTATGCCAAACATAAAACCAATTAAAAGCAAGCCAACAGGAGGCATATCAAGAAATTATTATATTATATCTCTGATCAACAAAGTATTCAGTGGTCAAGCAAATGCATATAAAACAGTCCCCTATGCAGCATGAGTATAACTGACGTCAATAACAGTGAGGCTACAAATAAATAGTAGGAGTAGAAATATATTAAAGGAATACTGTAGGGGGTCGGGCAGGCCCGGCCCTAGACTTTTTGCCGCCTGAGGCAATTTTTAAAGAAATCACCGCCGCCGGCGTAGCAGGAAGTGACGTCAGTGGAGCGCACGCTAGCCTGGAACGGGGAAGAGGTGAGTAATCCCCGCCCGTTGCCTCTTACGAATAGCTGCAGCCACAGCACGGACCTTTTTAGAGCTGGAGGGGAGCGGAGGACGGGGGACCCAGGCGAGGGAGGGGGGGGGGGTCCGACCCCCCTCCCCGCCGCTAGGCCCAATACCCCCTTCCTGCCCGCTATCCCCTCCAGCTCGGGCGGCCCCCCACACACATGGACGGGCGGGTGCCGCCCCCCCAGAAGTGCCGCCTGAGGCAAAAGTTTCACCCCGCCTCATGGGCGGGCCGGCCCTGGGGTCGGGGGAAAATGAGTTGAACTTACCCGGGGCTTCTAACTGTCCCCCGCAGACATCCTGTGCCCGTGCAGCCACTCACCGATGCTCCGGCCCCACCTCTGGTTCACTTCTGGAATTTCAGACTTTAAAGTCAGAAAACCACTGCGCCTGCGTTGCCGTGCCCTCGTTCCCGCTGATGTCACCAAGAGCGCACAGCGCAGGCCCAGTATGGTCTGTGCCTGCGCAGTAGGCTCCTGGTGACATCAGCGGGAGCGAGGACACGGCAACGCAGGCGCAGTGGTTTTCTGACTTTAAAGTCTGAAATTCCAGAAGTGAACCGGAAGCGGGGCCGGACATCGGTGAGTGGCTGCACGGGGACAGGATGTCCGCGGGGGGCCATTAGAAGCCCCGGGTAAGTTCAACTCATTTTCCTCTGACCCTCCTACAGTATTCCTTTAAAGGAAACCAGAGCTGATAAAATATAAAAGTTTTATACATACCTGGGGCTTCCTCCAGCCCCATCCGCTCAGATTTCTCCCACGCTGCCGTTAGTGTTGGGCGAACATCTAGATGTTCGGGTTCGGGCCGAACAGGCCGAACATGGCCGCGATGTTCGGGTGTTCGACCCGAACTCCGAACATAATGGAAGTCAATGGGGACCCGAACTTTTGTGGTTTGTAAAGCCTCCTTGCATGCTACATACCCCAAATTTACAGGGTATGTGCACCTTGGGAGTGGGTACAAGAGGAAAAAAAAATTAGCAAAAAGAGCTTATAGTTTTTGAGAAAATCGATTTTAAAGTTTCAAAGGGAAAACTGTCTTTTAAATGCGGGAAATGTCTGTTTTCTTTGCACAGGTAACATGTTTTTTGTCGGCATGCAGTCATAAATGTAATACATATAAGAGGTTCCAGGAAAAGGGACCGGTAACGCTAACCCAGCAGCAGCACACGTGATGGAACAGGAGGAGGGTGGCGCAGGAGGAGAAGAAGGCCACGCTTTGTGAGACACAACAACCCCGGCCTTGCATGAGGGCAAGAAGCGTGCGGATAGCAGGCTTTGTACCGCCATGCAGTCATAAATGTAATAAAGATAAGTGGTTCAATAAACAGGGACCACGCGGCAACGCTAACCCAGCAGCAGCAGACGTGATGGAACAGGAGGAGGCGCAGGAGGAGAAGGCCACGCTTTGTGAGACACAACAACCCAGGCCTTGCATGAGGGCAAGAAGCGTGCGGATAGCATGCTTTGTACCGCCATGCAGTCATAAATGTAATAAAGATAAGTGGTTCAATAAACAGGGACCACGCGGCAACGCTAACCCAGCAGCAGCAGACGTGATGGAACAGGAGCAGGCGCAGGAGGAGAAGGCCACGCTTTGTGAGACACAACAACCCAGGCCTTGCATGAGGGCAAGAAGCGTGCGGATAGCATGCTTTGTACCGCCATGCAGTCATAAATGTAATAAAGATAAGTGGTTCAATAAACAGGGACTACGCGGCAACGCTAACCCAGCAGCAGCAGACGTGATGGAACAGGAGGAGGCGCAGGAGGAGAAGGCCACGCTTTGTGAGACACAACAACCCAGGCCTTGCATGAGGGCAAGAAGCGTGCGGATAGCATGCTTTGTACCGCCATGCAGTCATAAATGTAATAAAGATAAGTGGTTCAATAAACAGGGACCACGCGGCAACGCTAACCCAGCAGCAGCAGACGTGATGGAACAGGAGCAGGCGCAGGAGGAGAAGGCCACGCTTTGTGAGACACAACAACCCAGGCCTTGCATGAGGGCAAGAAGCGTGCGGATAGCATGCTTTGTACCGCCATGCAGTCATAAATGTAATAAAGATAAGTGGTTCAATAAACAGGGACCACGCGGCAACGCTAACCCAGCAGCAGCAGACGTGATGGAACAGGAGCAGGCGCAGGAGGAGAAGGCCACGCTTTGTGAGACACAACAACCCAGGCCTTGCATGTGGACAAAAAGCGTGCGGATATAGCAGCAATGCTTTTTGCCGCCATGCAGTCATAAATGTAATACAGATGAGAGGTTCAATAAACAGGGCCCGGAAACGCAACACCATCCCAGATGTTCATTGGTCATGTTACTTGGTTGGGGTCCTGGAGTGTTGCGTAGTCATTTCCAATCCAGGATTGATTCATTTTAATTTGAGTCAGACGGTCTGCATTTTCTGTAGAGAGGCGGATACGCCGATCTGTGACGATGCCTCCGGCAGCACTGAAACAGCGTTCCGACATAACGCTGGCTGCCGGGCAAGCCAGCACCTCTATTGCGTACATTGCCAGTTCGTGCCAGGTGTCTAGCTTCGATACCCAATAGTTGAAGGGTGCAGATGGATGGTTCGACACAGCTACGCCATCTGACATGTAGTCCTTGACCATCTTCTCCAGGCGATCGGTGTTGGAGGTGGATCTGCACGCTTGCTGTTCAGTGGGCTGCGGCTGCATGGGTGTCAGAAAATTTTCCCACTCCAAGGACACTGCCGATACCATTCCCTTTTGGGTACTAGCTGCGGCTTGCGTTGTTTGCTGCCCTCCTGGTCGTCCTGGGTTTGCGGAAGTCAGTCTGTCTGCGTACAACTGGCTAGAGGAGGGGGAGGATGTCAATCTCCTCTCTAAAGTCTCCACAAGGGCCTGCTGGTATTCTTCCATTTTGACCTGTCTGACTCTTTCTTCAAGCAGTTTTGGAACATTGTGTTTGTACCGTGGATCCAGAAGGGTATAAACCCAGTAATTGGTGTTGTCCAGAATGCGCACAATGCGTGGGTCACGTTCAATGCAGTCTAGCATGAATTGAGCCATGTGTGCCAGAGTCCTACCAGAATCCTCATCATCCTCTTGTGAGCGTTGTGATAGTTGTTGTGATGCATCATAGTCGTCACCTTCCTCCTGGTCTGCTTCTGCTGACCATTCGCGTTGAATTGTGGAAGTCCAACGTGCACCGCTCTGGCCCTCGTCAGTGGTGGCATGAAATTCCTGCTCCAACTCCAGCTGTTCCTCCTCCTCTTCTTCGTCATAGCTGCTGGGGCCAGCGTTCCCTGAGGCGGATGGCCTGATGTTGGTACCATCACGCTGATCGTTTTCTCCTTCAGATTCCCCCAGTTGCATCATGACAGCTGTTTCCTTGATTTTTAACATCGACCTCTTCAGTAAACACAGCAGTGGTATGGTAATGCTGACTGAAGAGTTGTCACTGCTCACAAGCAACGTGGATTGCTCAAAATTTTGGAGGACTTGGCAGAGGTCCAACATGTTGGCCCAATCGGATCCACAGAAGCTTGGCAGCTGGCCGGATGCGCCTCGGTACTGCGCCGTCATGTACTGGACCACTGCACTCTTCTGCTCGCAAAAGCGGGCTAGCATGTGCAGCGTAGAATTCCAGCGCGTAGGGACATCACACAGCAAGCGATGGTGGGGGAGATTGAAGCGCTCCTGCATCTTGGCGAGTGCCCCCGAAGCAGTACTGGAATTTCTACAATGTTTGGACACTCGACGCACCTTCAACAGCAGATCGGGCACGCCTGGGTATGTCCTCAGGAACCGCTGAACTACTAGGTTCATCACGTGCGCCAGGCAAGGGATGTGTGTCAGCTTAGCCAACCTTAAAGCGCGAATGAGATTACTCCCATTATCACACACAACCATGCCCGGTTTCAGGTCCAGCGGTGCCAGCCACAAATCCGTCTGTTCCTTTATTCCCCTCCAAATTTCCTCCCCTGTGTGCTGCTTATCCCCAAGGCAGATTAGCTTCAGCAACGCTTGCTGACGCATGCCAACAGCTGTGCTGCACTGCTTCCACGATCCTACTGCTGCTGGGTTAGCGTTTCCGGATGAGGTACAGCTTTGAGATGCGTTGGAGGAGAAGGAGTCAGAGAGGTAGGTGCTGCTGTTATCCAGTGGGAGGGACGGCGGTGCAGCTGTTTGTGGCGTGGGCAACACCCGTGCCGTAGCAGGTGAGGAATCGCTGCCAGGCTCCACAAGGTTCACCCAGTGCGCGGTAAGGGAGATGTATCGACCCTGGCCGAACGCACTCGTCCAGGTGTCAGTGGTGAGGTGAACCTTGCAGGCAACGGCATTCTTCAAGCTTCGGGTTATTTTGCTGACCACGTGCTCATGCAACTCAGGCACTGCAGAGCGCGCAAAGTGGTAGCGGCTGGGAACCACGTAACGTGGGATGGCCACTGACATCATGCCCTTGAAGCTGTTTGTCTCCACCAATCGATATGGCAGCATTTCGCAGGCCAGAAGCTTGGCTATGCTGGCTGTTACTGCCACGGCCCGGGGGTCATTTGCTGGCAATTTCCTCTTGCGCTCAAACATCTCCGACACAGACAACTGAACCGTAGCGCTGCACACGGAAGGGCTGTTGGTTGTTGTGTTTGATGAACACTGGGAGACCTCAAGAGCACTACTCCGGAAAGTGACAGTGTCAGCGTCGTCTGATGTTTGTGAATGTTGTGAACCACGCAATGGCTGGGCTACTGCTGCTGCTGAGGCGGGTCTGGTGGTGAGTCTGGTGAACCCAAGGGAGGCAGTGTTGTTTCTGGTACCCTGTCCTGACGCGTTTGCCCAAAGAGTGGGATGTTTGGATAGCATGTGACGGCTCATGCTGGTGGTGGAGAGGTTGTTAATATTTTTCCCCCTGCTCAGGCGGGTCTTGCACACCTTGCAAATCGCCATGGTAACATCCTCAGTGCAGTCTTCAAAGAAAGCCCAGACTTTGGAGCACCTGCCTCCTTGCTGGCGATTTCTGTTTGCTCCTCTTTTGCCTCTCACTTGAACTTCCACGCTTGTGGTGCCTGAAATTGCGCGCCGCCTACCTTGTGGCACAAGGCGAACTCGTGCAGCAGTGTGTTCTTCAACAGACTCATCTGTGCTGCTGCTACGACGGCGATGTTCTCGTTCACAAACAAAATCTGGGTCTCTGTCCACATTGTCCATACCCTCCTCTTCCATCTCCTCAAACTCGTCATATGTCATTGTGGGCCACCGCCGTGGAGTAGAGCTCCCCACAACAACCTCTGCGCAGCACACTCCAACGTCGTCTTCCAGATCTTGTCGGCCGACCTCCTGCAATTGCAACCCCTCCTGCCCAAATTGCTCTGGGATTTGGGTTTCCGAGTCCTCTTCGGACTCGCCTTGTATTTCAGTGCGCGGTGCATTTCCCACAGTTAACGGTTGTGAATCCAGGCACAACATTTCTGGCTGTTCCTCCATTGACCTTTGAAAGGTGGAAGTTTGTTGGGCTGGGAATAGCTCCTGCGAATACCCCATTGTGTCCTGAGGTAATTCATCGGACTGGTTATCTGGCAGTTGTGTGCGTGGTGTCGCTGCCGGTTGTGTCAGCTTTGTGCCCACTGGCTCCTTGTAACTGGCTGAGGACTCGGACCTCGTGCGTGATGTGCTGGTGCTGCTTAACCCACTGCTGGACGCTTGAGAGGTCATCCAAGTAATTATCTGGTCCTGTTCTTTTGGATTTGTGAGGGTTGTTGTCCTGGACAACATGGGCGGTATTGAGTGGGTTTTCTTGGGTGCTCCCCTGTGGCCTGTACGTGAACCGTCAGGGGAAACACCTCTTCCCTTGCCCCTCCCTCTTTCACCGGATTTCTTCCTCATTTCACTTATCCTTACAGTACACGCTGACTGGCAGCAGTACAGTGGCAGTACAGAAATGCTATACAGTACCACTATTCCCAGCAGCGACACAGAGCACAATGCTATACAGTGACGGGTGAGCGGTGTACCACTATTCCCAGCAGCGACACAGAGCACAATGCTATACAGTGACGGGTGAGCGGTGTACCACTATTCCCAGCAGCGACACAGAGCACAATGCTATACAGTGGCGAACGAGCGGTGTACCACTATTCCCAGCAGACACAGAACAGTACACAGAATGCTATATAGTGTGGCTGAACGAGCGGTGTACCACTATTCCCAGCAGACACAGAACAGTACACAGAATGCTATATAGTGTGGCTGAACGAGCGGTGTACTACTGTTCCCAGCAGACACAGAACAGTACACAGAATGCTATATAGTGTGGCTGAACGAGCGGTGTACTACTGTTCCCAGCAGACACAGAACAGTACACAGAATGCTATATAGTGTGGCTGAACGAGCGGTGTACTACTGTTCCCAGCAGACACAGAACAGTACACAGAATGCTATATAGTGTGGCTGAACGAGCGGTGTACCACTGTTCCCAGCAGACACAGAACAGTACACAGAATGCTATATAGTGTGGCTGAACGAGCGGTGTACCACTGTTCCCAGCAGACACAGAACAGTACACAGAATGCTATATAGTGTGGCTGAACGAGCGGTGTACCACTATTCCCAGCAGACACAGAACAGTACACAGAATGCTATATAGTGTGGCTGAACGAGCGGTGTACTACTGTTCCCAGCAGACACAGAACAGTACACAGAATGCTATATAGTGTGGCTGAACGAGCGGTGTACTACTGTTCCCAGCAGACACAGAACAGTACACAGAATGCTATATAGTGTGGCTGAACGAGCGGTGTACCACTATTCCCAGCAGACACAGAACAGTACACAGAATGCTATATAGTGTGGCTGAACGAGCGGTGTACTACTGTTCCCAGCAGACACAGAACAGTACACAGAATGCTATATAGTGTGGCTGAACGAGCGGTGTACTACTGTTCCCAGCAGACACAGAACAGTACACAGAATGCTATATAGTGTGGCTGAACGAGCGGTGTACTACTGTTCCCAGCAGACACAGAACAGTACACAGAATGCTATATAGTGTGGCTGAACGAGCGGTGTACTACTGTTCCCAGCAGACACAGAACAGTACACAGAATGCTATATAGTGTGGCTGAACGAGCGGTGTACCACTATTCCCAGCAGACACAGAACAGTACACAGAATGCTATATAGTGTGGCTGAACGAGCGGTGTACTACTGTTCCCAGCAGACACAGAACAGTACACAGAATGCTATATAGTGTGGCTGAACGAGCGGTGTACTACTGTTCCCAGCAGACACAGAACAGTACACAGAATGCTATATAGTGTGGCTGAACGAGCGGTGTACTACTGTTCCCAGCAGACACAGAACAGTACACAGAATGCTATATAGTGTGGCTGAACGAGCGGTGTACCACTGTTCCCAGCAGACACAGAACAGTACACAGAATGCTATATAGTGTGGCTGAACGAGCGGTGTACCACTGTTCCCAGCAGACACAGAACAGTACACAGAATGCTATATAGTGTGGCTGAACGAGCGGTGTACTACTGTTCCCAGCAGTGACACACAATGACTGGGGGGGACCCTGGCTAGCGTGGCTGGAGCGCGAACTACCCTGCCTGCCTACCCAAAGCTAAACCCACAGACAAATGGCGGAGATATGACGTGGTTCGGGTATTTATTTACCCGAACCACGTGACAGTTCGGCCAATCAGAGCGCGTTCGGGTCCGAACCACGTGACCCGTTCGGCCAATCACAGCGCTAGCCGAACGTTCGGGGAACGTTCGGCCATGCGCTCTTAGTTCGGCCATATGGCCGAACGGTTTGGCCGAGCACCGTCAGGTGTTCGGCCGAACTCGAACATCACCCGAACAGGGTGATGTTCTGCAGAACCCGAACAGTGGCGAACACTGTTCGCCCAACACTAGCTGCCGTCTTCAGTCTTCTCCCTCTTCGGTACCGGGTCCTGTATCTTCAGACACTTGCGGCCAGTCTGAGAAGTGCGCCCTCTACGTATCTCCCCAGCGGCTGATGTAGAGGGTGCACATCTTTTGCGCAGGCTGGCCGCGACTGGCTGAAGTTATGGGACACGTTACCGAAGAGGGAGAAGATTGAGGATGGCGGCGTAGAAGCGATCCGTGTGCATGGGGATGGAGGAAGCCCCAGGTATGTATAAAACTTATCAGCTCTGGTACACTGTAAATCAGGCACTAGGCCGCCTTACCCATAGGAGTATGGTAAGTGATCCGCCGACCTGCCGCACTGTCTCACGTGTATCAAAACTACCGTTCTTTGTCGGTCAGTTATACTCATTGCTGAATAGGGGACTGTTTTATATGCATTTGCTTGCCCATTGAATACTTTGTTGATCAGAGATATAATGAACTTTGTGCAAATATTGGAAACATAGGAATGGGTGTATTTTGTTCAGTCATGGATAGCTTTACTTTTATAGGCCTGGTGCACACCAAAAACCGCTAGCAGATCCGCAAAATGCTAGCAGATTTTGAAACGCTTTTTCTTATTTTTCTGCAGCGTTTCAGCTAGCGTTTTGCGGTTTTGTGTAGCGGTTTTGGTATAGTAGATTTCATGTATTGTTACATTAAAGCTGTTACTGAACAGCTACTGTAACAAAAAACGCCGGCAAAACCGCTCTGAAGTGCCGTTTTTCAGAGCGGTTTGCGGTTTTCCTATACTTAACATTAAGGCAGAAACGCATCCGCAATCCAAAATCTGCAGCAGCCCGGGAGTATGCGTTTCTGCAAAACGCCTCCCGCTCTGGTGTGCACCAGCCCATTGAAATACATTACCCTAGCGGATCCGCACCCGCAAGCAGATCGCAAACTGCAGCGGAAACGCTCCGGTGTGCACTAGGCCATACTGTGTTTTTTATCAAATCTGCTTCATTCAGCTGCCAACACAGAGAACAATAGTGACCTTTTGAACTTCCCAGCACTATCCTGTTATCAGCAGCGTTTGCATAGCCAAGTAAATGTGTTTTGGCCTCGTAACTTTTCACAGAACACAGCCAAGTTCTAAGTGGATTGGTGCTATATGTACATATGTTTATCTCATCATGTCATTTCAGGTACTCTTTGACTATAAACATAGTACAATGACAGTGCGGTAGTGCAGGAAATGTAGTAAATTATTGGCGTTTTCTCTTTCCAGGATTTATGCTCAATAACCAGATTCAGCATGGCATTGCACTGCGCTACTCCTCCACCGATCTCACCATTCACTTTGATGGCTTTGTTTCATGTCTGATACGGCTGGAGACCCTATACAGTAAGTGTACTAAATATAATCCTGTACCTACCCACACAAACCTTCCAAAGCAACAGGGAGAGTCAGTGGTGTAGCTAAGGAGCTGTGGGTCCTAATGCAAGTTTTACATGCCCCCCCCCCCAAAGCACTCTATACATAACAATTGATACGGAGCACCAAAGCCTGACAAGGACAACTACAGTGTCAGAGGTGCAACAAGGGGATGGGGAACAGCTTGCTAATGATTACTACTATTCAAAGTATCTATAGAAGTGATCATTATGAACACAGGACTAATAGAGAGCTAATACTGCAGTTGAAGGAGGGCCCCTCTGGCCCAAAGACCCCGATGCGGTTGCAACCTCTGCACCCCCTATTGCTACACCCCTTGGGAGGGTAAAAAAGGATACCTTTAAAGGAACACTACAGCCAAAAAAAGTAAGCAGTTAAAATCTGACAGAATTGACAGGTTTTGGACTAGTCCATCTCCTCATGGGGGATTCTCACGGTTTTCTTTGTTTTCAAAAGCATTACCTGAGGGCCTGAGCCCACTAACGCAGTTGTGCCTGCTTTTCAGCATTTGTAACATTGATGTGTTGCTGAAAAGTGGACACAACTGCGTACAACTGTGTTAGTGGGCTCAGGCCCTTAAAGAGAGTCTGAAGCGAGAATAAATCTCGCTTCAGACCTCATAGTCAGCAGGGGCATGTGTACCCCTGCTAAAACGCCGCTATCCCGCGGCTAAACGGGGGTCCCTTACCCGCCG